>NW_015783477.1:0-1333 GCF_001515625.1 Sinocyclocheilus rhinocerous | reverse complement strand
GATCATGCCAAATCATCAACAATCAAATCCAGCTAACTGAGTTAGGGACGTATGAAGAACGGGCCCCTGAATGATAACTGGGTACCTACCACGTGCTGAATTAAACATGCAATGTGACCGGGTCATGTGACAAATTAAGAGAGATCATTTGACAATGTAGCATATAACTGTTTAAAATATTTATAATTATTACACAAAAGACATTATACATTAATAGTAAGATGATTTCATTACTCAATGCCAGTTTAATCTGTGTGTGATGACAGTTTACCTGATATGGTCATAGTCCACTCCCTCAAAGAAAGGGTTAGTTTTGATCTCCTCCACTCCAGTGGCTCCAATCCTGTGCTCACTCTCACAGCAGAACCTGGTGGAAAACAACAAAACACTAGGTGAACACTGAAGAAAAACTGACTGCTTAAAATAAGCCATGTCTCATGTAGTTTAGCAGCATGGTTAATGAAAGCAAAATGCACTCGGTTGAGAGAAGAGCTACAGCTAAGATAGAGTACAAAATAATGGTATAGAATCACAGCAAAAAAGATGAAAATAAAGCCTTATAAAAAGAAGTGGGAGAATGATAAGTAGTGAGAAGGCTAAACCTGAGGATCAGATCCTTGGCCTTTTCTGAAATTGGGACCTCAGGTGGAAATGTCAAAGTTTCCTGCCAGTTCATCACTTTCCTGTAAGTTTCCTGAGGCGTCTCAGAGCAAAATGGAGGGTAACCTGAAAAACACCCACACAAACCAAACACTTTAGCCGTATATCAAAATAAACATACTTATTTTATTTATTAACCAAAAATCGACTCACCTATCAGCATTTCATACATAATAACGCCCAAACTCCACCAATCACAAAGCTTGTTATACCCATTTTGCATAAACACTTCTGGAGCGATGTAGTCAGGGGTTCCAACAGTGGAGAAGGCCTGAAAAAAACACAAATATTTTTATCTCCAAAACTCTTTTTACTTCTGATGCAACACAAAAAACATTGTGAGATCTAATGGATTACACAAGAGTACACAGTAATCCTTCTTCAGTACTTCTACAATCATCAACTACCATATTAAGAACACGTTCATTTCACAATAACTTCCTGAAACACTGGATCTATCTGTACCCACCCACTACGTGTAGAACAGTATTGGGTCAAGAGGAAACTCTTACCAACTGTCTCCTGTTTCGTTTCCATGTTTCTGCTTTCCTCTTCGAGTTCATGTTCTGGAACGCTGAAGAAAAAAATTAATCCAAAATTACAGAATCAGCCATGCAGCCCTTTCATTTTTTCCGTCTACAATACCATTCAAATGTTCTGGGTCAGTAAGTTT
>NW_015783476.1:0-1333 GCF_001515625.1 Sinocyclocheilus rhinocerous | reverse complement strand
CACTGATGCCTCAGTGTATTCTGGGATTTGCACTGAGATCTTTAAAGAGGAATCTGTGATTCATCAGAGGAAAGTGTACTGCTTCATACATTTGAGCTTTCAGGAGTTTCTTGCTGCTTTTTATGTGTTTTACTGTCACCTGATGAAGAACTTAGAGTTTTTGGATGACAAACATGAAAGTTACACATCTAAGAAAAACTCTTTGTATGAGGTATTAACGTCAGCAGTTGATCAAACCCTTCGGATTGAAAATGGACACCTGGATCTTTTTCTGCGGTTTCTGCTGGGCATTTCACTGGAGTCCAATCAGAGACTCTTAGAGGATCTACTGACACAAACAGAGAACAGCTCAGAGACCATCAGAGAAACCATGCAGTACATTAAAGACAGGATCAAGAGATTTTACTTATCAGCTGACAGATCAATCCTTCCGTTGAATGATTGTTATAATCATCTTTCAGCTGACAGATCCATCAACCTGTTTCTTTGTCTACTGGAAGTAAATGATCAGACATTATATAGAGAGATCCAGGAGTTTTTGGAATCAGACAAACTCTCAGATAATAAACTCTCTGCTGCACATTGCTCAGCAATAGCCTACATGCTTCAGATGTCAGAAGAGGTGCTAGACGAGTTTGAGCCCATGAAATACAACACAACAGATGAGGGTAGACGGAGGCTGATACCAGCTGTGATGAACTACAGAAAAGCTCTGTGAGTATTCATTCATGTCAGAGTCAGAGATTCTTTACTTTCATATTCAATTCAATTAAATTCATGTTTATTTGTATAGCACTTTTCACGATACGCATTGTTGCGAAGCAGCTTCGCAGAAAATGAATGTTTCTGCATTACAATTAGGAGTAAATGTCCATATTTAATCAGATATAACTGGAGTACAAGGTTACAGTATAAGATACGTAATGTGGATACTTGCCTGAAGAGATTCATCTTTATCCTAGATTTAAACAGAGAGTGGCCCTCATTTGCAAAATGAATGAATGACAGACAATTGGGCGTATGGTCGTTACCATGCAAAGCTTATTTATCAATATGGACATGAGCAGTGGCTACGATCAAATCTCACGTCAGGTCTCCGCGTGTGTACGCAAGTTTTTAAGTTAGCGTGAACTTGCGTGCAGCATAGTAAATCTGGTGGAGAATTGTTATGAGAGCATTTTGTTCATTTAGATTTTTTCCTGACTGACAACCGCTGCTCATTAGTCAATCATTAACTGTTAAGATTAGAATGTCAAATTAAATTTAAATAACAGTTGTGGTATTTTTAATGGGTCACAGACACCCATCTCTTCAAATTTTGTTTATTCCCCCC
>NW_015783475.1:0-1333 GCF_001515625.1 Sinocyclocheilus rhinocerous | reverse complement strand
GCATTTGTGAAGTGGAGGATAAATAATGTGACTCAGAGAAACAAAGGATTCAAATGATCCCAGAGGAAGAGTTTATTGCTCTTTTCAAGCTCAGCAGCTCAGTTATGTTTTAAGTATCAGCTTTGTTTGCAGAGTTAGAGAAATAAAAATAGTCCGGTTTATTATAAAATCATCTTGAGATGTCTGACTTTTTATTGTGGGTATCGTGAGCAGATCTGAGACATTGTTGAGATCTCTACTGAAACTCCAGAGGAAAAAAAACTATTAAGAATTGTTTTTGTTAATTGAAATAAAGCTAAAATAAGAATATTAATAATTAATATTAGGTAATAAATATTAGATAAAAAATTTGCAACTAAATGAAATGAAGTAAAATAAGTTTTAAGTTGTAGTACTAAAATTGGTAAAATTAACTAAATAAAAATATTAATTAAACAAAAGAAAAAATACTATAATAGTATATAAATAATACGAAAATAATGTGTTTTATTTTAGTATTATTCATATGCTTTTATATTTTTTGGTATTTTGAAGTAGCTTTTAATTTTATATCATTTCAGTTTTCATTGTTAGTTTTAGTTAAAATTTTAGTAATTTTATCTGCTTTTGCCATTTTATATGGAGATTTATTTATTTTTATTTCAGTTTTAATTTTTTATTTATTTCTGGTTAGCAATTTTAGTGCTTTTTAGTAGTTTTTCATCTAATATTTATTTTTAATTTTATTTCACCTACATTTCAATTAAGTAAAAATGATTTTAACAGTTTTAGTTTTAGTTGTAGATAATAATAATAATAACAGGGTACTTCATAAATCTCCATATGCTCCCCATATCTCATTGCTGTCTAATTAAGATATTAAAGCGAATTAATGTCTGATTTTTCTCTCTCATGGTCTCCTGCGGTAAAAGCCATCCCGATCCATCTTAAACGTCTTTCTCTTTTCATTATTCATGACAGTGAAATAATCAAATCTTAACGTCGTCTTATCTCAGAATATGAATCAGTGAGTCCATCATCGTTAATCATATGAATCATCTTTTTTGGGGAAAAAATCAAGCTAAAGCTTTGAGTTCTTCAGTTAATCCAGATTTCTCCTCTCCATCAAAATGTTCTTCTGTTCTGCCTTGAAATCTGTCTGCATTCAAACCAGCGCCTGTCTGAAAGAACCTGTCTGTTAAAAGTGAAATATTAATAAATATTATAATATTAATATATAAACAAATGACTCTGGATGACACTGGGGTTTTATTATTTGAAAAATTAAAGAATAAAGAGTCAGAAAGAAGCTAAATTTTTCAAATAATAAAACCCCAGTGTCATCCAGAGTTAT
>NW_015783474.1:0-1333 GCF_001515625.1 Sinocyclocheilus rhinocerous | reverse complement strand
ATATATATTTTCATGTAGTATTTTAATTGATCAAATCTAAGAACTGTACTACTGAAAAGCAAAAGTGTAAAAGAAAGACAATGGTTTGAGAGAGAAAAGAGTGTTATTTCCTGTCAGTGTCTGATCACAGAATGAGGAATCGAAAGCAACACAATTTCTCACAAATCTGACCTTGCAAAACTCTGAGAGGAAAAATAAATCAACGGGGAGACGTCAGCATAACAAAGAAACACTGAACTCAATCACCCGAAGCACTCTTCAACACTATACAATATTTTATATTTAGATATTAATTACATTTAATAGATACAAGAAAATGTAACCAGCGCACTGCTAGTAGAGAAAAGACGCTGAACGGCGACAGTGAAAACAAAACTGACAGCTCATGAAACTTACCAATCTTCTCAGTTGTGTTTCAGCGACATCTGGTGGTGAAAAAGCGAATAAATTAATATCGGTGACTAAAGCAGACGCACAGTACCTATATGAAAATAAAATACTTCGTTAAAAAAACTGTTATGGTAATTCCTGTTATGCAGTATCCTTCTCTAAGCATACAATTTCTCAAAAATAAATATGTTTGTGTTGTAAATTAAGTATGCTAAGTATTTAAGCCTATTTTAAAGCGCGCACTGGACTGTTGATTATGCACTTGTCAAGCTCAGGCACTTCATTGATTTTAAATTTTAACGTGTTTACACATTGACAAGAAAATGAACAGGATTGAACATGCCAAGATGCAAATAAAGAGCTAAATTTCGCCATTGCTGAGTAAAGAGGGACTGAGAGTTAACGGTGCGTTTGAAGATCATATTGATAGCCTATTATTTTTTAACTATAGGCCTAACTTTCGAAATGTTGGTTATATAAGTCTAAGGTGTGTCCTAATTTAGATTAAAATCATAAAGATACAAGGTGCAATTTTAATCGATATGAAATGTAATGCATATAATAAATACAAAATCTGTTTAGGTTTAGTGGCACTAATTGTTTCAGAATGTAGCCTACTGCTAAAGATGAAACCCAATCAGAGACTGAATTTTGCAAGTCACTGTATTTTATTTGATTCTCAATACCTGTTTCTCTCCAGTAGGTCAAAAAGCAGATCAGCTTACTCTGATTTATCTTATGGTTCAGCTTTTGTTAGTGCAGTACCTGGCATAGGCTACTGCTTTTCTATATGGCTTTATTAAGCACAGGTTTCTGTCTCCAAGCAACAGATGAGCTCTTTCCTCAAGCAATATTCTCTTTGCAATTAGAGACATAAAACATGTGTTTCTGCCTGACGATAAATTTCAGTAAATTGTTTTTTATAAATCATGTCTGAAAGGAT
>NW_015783473.1:0-1333 GCF_001515625.1 Sinocyclocheilus rhinocerous | reverse complement strand
GGTCTGTTTGACTGATGGAGCGCCGCTGTTGGAGTCTGAGGGAAAAATTTCAGGTCCCAGCTGTGAGGAGGAATGAAAATCTTCACTCTTGTATATTACAGATGCTGCAGAAGATTTTGGCTTAAATAATAAAAAAAGCATTTTCTAAGTCATAATAAGGAATATTTTTAGACATATTTTAGATCAAAGCAAAGCATCATTTATTTGACCACGGAGTGTGTTGTTGGCGTAACACAAAACGGCCTCAGTTGCATTTATTAAACGGCTGAAACTGCAATATGATCAAATGCAACAATTTTCAATAAATTATTTTTTATTAATAATCATAATAGACAGTTATTCCACCAAGCAATATAGCTTTTTTTAATAACAGTGAGCTTATTTGATTAACATTGAGTGAGGTTCTTTCAAAGTTATGAACAGACATTCTTCTATTAACATTAATAGAAGGATCGCTCAAAGTCATCTGGTCTTTAGTAACGTTCTAAGAATGTTAGCACAAAAACGTTATTTTTACATACAATGTTCTTCTGAAATGTTTTATTTTGATGATCTAGCATTTTTTCAGAGAACATTCAAAGTAACATTTCCATAATGTTTGCAAATTGATAACATGTAATGTTCGTTCATATATACACAACATTCGTATAAAGTAAAAATGTCTTCAAAACTATTTTAAAAATTGGACGCTTTGAACGTTCAAGGAACATTCAGAAATAACATTTTATAATTGGGAACGTTAGCAAAACTTTCTTGAAACTTATTTTTGTTAGCTGGGTCCCTGCTGAAGAAACGTCTCAACAAAAACAAAAACCATCTTAAACCAGCCAAAGCTGGTCTTAGTTGGTATCCCAGCCTAGTCTTTTGGTTGGTTTTAGAGTGGTTTAGTGCATTTTTCAGCTAAACACCAGCTTGGCTGGGATGAGAGACCAGCGTAAACTGACTAGCAAACCAGTTAGTCACTTTTCAGCAGGACTTTTATAGCTGACAAGCAACAGAACAGCTTGGTGCATTAATGTATACTGTAAAACATCATTTCCAACTAGTAAAATCATTCATGTTTTCATCTCATAATCACAAGTTGGAAAAAGAATAACAAGTTGACAGACAGTGGCTTCAACAGGTGAAGCTAATTTGGCATTTTTTCTTTTCAGTATGATATGGCATTTTATTACACACTTTACTATCCCATGAGGCCACGGGAGAGGATTTATCAATGGCAGTGAAGCGACGCAACTGACACTGGTAGGTCATGTGACAGTAACAACATGGCGGATGTAGTGCGTCTGAATTTCATTCATACTACCCATATTCATACTATATACAGGTGCAT
>NW_015783472.1:0-1332 GCF_001515625.1 Sinocyclocheilus rhinocerous | reverse complement strand
GTTGAAAACAGTTGTGCTGCTTAATATTTCTGTGGAAACTGTGATTTTTTTTCAGGATGTTTTGATGAATAGAAAGTTTACAAGAACACAATTTATTTGAAATAAAATTATTTTGAAACATTATAAATGTCTTTGCTGTCAGTTTTGATCAATTTAATGCATCCTTGATCAAAAACAGCATTAATTTCTTAAAAAAAATAAAATAATTAAATAAAATAAATACAAAATTACTGACCCCAAACTTTTGAATAATAGTGTATATAAAATAAACACAAAATGTAAAAATATTTATCCATCTATCTGCAAGGCCTATGAACCTTCACATTTCAAAAATAAATAAACATTTTTCAAAAATCTTGAACACGATTTTATGAAACCAAAATTCAACATTTTCTTAAACTTCATGCTTTAAATGATTCAAATGAAAATTTCCTTTGAAATTCAAATGTGAACTGGAATTCTGCATCCTGTTTTCTACCTTCATTCAAATTCAGGTCAAATTAATGAATTTAAGTTCAGTCTTTAGTTCAAAGTAAAAAATAAGTCATTCAATTCACAGAAAAAAAGTAATAAAAAAAAGTAGTCACTGGGGTGCTACCTTTTCAAAAGGTACTAATATGAACCCTTTATATACTAATATGTACCATTTAGGGGTAAATAAGGTGTACCTTTTGAAAGGATACCATCCCAGTGACAGCTTTTGTACCTTTTTCCCCCGAGAGAGCAGTTTAGCGCACAACTTGGCCCTCGTGAAAGAAGTGTACTGTACTGTCTATTTTCCCATTTATATATTCTGTCACTGTTGATTTCTACTGCAGTAGCTGTTTCAGGCATTACTTTCATAATCATGCACAAATGGGATCATCAAAAGTGGGTTTGACACTTTATAATCAGCCCACCTAACAATACTCAGTGTGTCCATGTTTGGACCCTCCTTCGGTGGGTAACTGAGCTGGCATGCTGCAGTCAGAGCTTTGTTTGGTTTGGCCTGTCCAAGTTCTTGCTCATTGGCAGTGGAAATGAAAGAAATAGTCATTAGGGAAACGGCATGATTTTATTGGCTGTGTTTTCTATAGCAGTTACAACCCAGATGTCAGGCAGCTGAACACACCGGGGCTGGTCTGAGCCGTGATTCAAAATAGAGGATGCATCCATTAATCAAACAACACAATAGTTTATGTAGTTTGCTAATGGAATCCAGCTGAATGACCTCTTACTATTAAGAAAACCTGTTCTGCCAGGAGCTTACTATTCTCTCAATACTGTCAATATACACAGCAGGCCACACACACAATCTTTTTGAATACAGTAAGTGAAACAGCAGGCATTATT
>NW_015783471.1:0-1333 GCF_001515625.1 Sinocyclocheilus rhinocerous | reverse complement strand
GCAGTTTAAAAGTTAACTAATGGGTAATGCATGTTTTCAATATTAATTTGCCTGTTCTTAGCTTGACCACATTATTTATTTATTAGGGATGCATTAAAGATACATATGAAGCAGCTACTGATGCGATATGAAACAACTCAATTTGGATGGGAGCTATCACACTAAGCAACTGCTGTTGCTGATTTTGCCCTCCTCAGTCCGTGAATGTGTTAGTGAATGGGTACAGAAAATACTTACTACTGAAGACTTCTGACTCTCCACTTCTAAATTGTGGGGTGCGATTCCATGCTTCACTGACAGCTATAAATGATAATTGTGGGAGAGGCCAAAATTTAGCAAGCTTTTTTTAGCATATATGGGGGTAAAATGGGAAGAAAACAGTTTTATTGCCAACTCACATCCACAGGTAACTGATGTCTGTTTCACAGGTGTTGATATCCTCTTTTGGTCACTGCTTGCTCTGTTCATTGCTGTACAGGATAATGTATGTTAGATTACTGTACATTTTTATTTGTAAAGTGATTTGTTTTGGTCCCCTGATGGCATCAAAACAAGCCCAAAATATATCGTCACTACTGAAATTGGTTAACATGTTTTAAAATAAACATTTTTCAAATTATTTTTTCACTACCAGCCAGCACCCAGTTGTTGATGAATTTTGTGGCATTTTTTCCTGATAACGCCGAAAAAACTTAAACTACTCTGTCATTTTTGATTGCACAGATAAGAGCAATACATCATTCAAATCTGTAAAGGGTCTACTTTTATTCGACTTTTTAAACACTTTTTAAGGACCAACGGAAACCCTGTTCTTAAACCTACAGAGAAAACAACATATTTGAAAGTTGTGTTATTGAACTGACAAATACTCACAATTCATAGTCTTCGTCTCCTTCCTGCCCAATGGTTGTGAGTAATTCTTTGCTCTGCCGGTAGCTGTATAAGAAAAAAACGGAGAGGTCTGTGTTTAGGAGCTTTCCAGCATATGTTTAAGACTAACTTGAATCAAATTTATGTTTTAATTGTCTGTTGTCGCATGAATACAGTGTTTACCAACGGATTTTTTTAAACTTGTGGCGGTGTGTGATGTCACATATTATTTAGCATATTTATGGCGCCATTGCGTCAAGTTTGCGTTCAGACGAGTTTTGGCACTTCAGATCTGTTCTACTCTATGAACTGTCACATACTGTAATACTACTGAATGCCCAATAAAGTTGTTCCCATTTACATATTTCCTGTTGTCATACATAAAAAAATATAAATAGTGACTAAACATTACCCATTGATACTACTTGTTAACCAGGAGTCACTCTCACTATACTCCTTAAAT
>NW_015783470.1:0-1327 GCF_001515625.1 Sinocyclocheilus rhinocerous | reverse complement strand
GACAGAATTTTCATTTTTGGGTGAACTATCCCTTTAAAAATTAAATATTTGTATCCCTTTTTTAAAAATTGTATTGTTCTAATGTTCAAACAAATGCCAATAAATACATTTTGAAACAAAAAAAAATTGCATCCCAAAGGTATTTGTATAACTTGTTCAGTTTGGGGTTGATAACATTTTTTTATACAGACCAAGGATTCATTTATTTTGATCTTTAGTGTCACATTCAGAAATCATTTTAATATGCTGATTTGATGCTAAAGAAACATTTATTATTAGTATCAATATTGACAACAGTTTCGATGCATAAAATTGTTGTTGTAACTTTTTTTTGTAAAATTCTTTGATGAATAGAAAGTTAAAAAGAACAGTATTTATTTTAAATATTCATATTGAATAAAGGTATTAATTTAAATTACACTTTTGGTCACCTCCACCAACATCATTGTCAAAACTACACAAACTATAACCTTTTATACCAGTACATCTGTGATTATTTATAATTATTTATTGTGAAACAGACTGTGTATTTGAACAGACTGAGTAACTGTTTCATTCATTGAAAAGACAACCGTTTAAGCCAGTTCCTCTCTCTGCATCAGTGGCACACCAAAGAATGCCGTAGATGCCATTGATTTTATGTGTCAAAGGTTAATTAGGTATATACATACATCGACCACCATGCTTGCTCTAGTGGCACCAGGCACTCAAAGACCGGGACACTAATTAGCAAGAGTGATAGAAGTGAATGCAGAAATAGGGATGTTGAATTACCTGCACACTGGGCTGAAGTGGTTGAGGCTGCTGAGCCTGAGACACAAGAGATGTTGCCATCGTCTGTCCTGTGTTCTGAGAACTCATTGACTGAAGACGGACGACACACAGGGTCAATACTCATTTCATGTTAGAATTTTCTCTTCTTATCCTAAATTGTTTGTTACCATGTTAAAATGGGTTTTGTGTGTGGACACTAGATTTCATATGATTCATTGATGATGGCATGTACCAACCTGACTGCTAATGGAGGACCTTCGCTGTGATGTCATCTCAATGGCTGACACTGATTGGCGGGGGGGTGTGCTACGGTCTGTCTGTAGCTTTGTCTGTGTGGCTACAGACACACAAACATACAGTATATGGGTCAGTCATAGCACGGTGTAAACATCTCAATATGCTATGGCTGCGTTTTTGAGAACCACCTTCTGTCTTTGGTATGTAATACATACACGTGGGGTCCGAGACAGCGGTGTGCGAGGAGGATTTGCGGGAGCTCCGTGAGGAGGCGGAGGGTGTGCGGCTGTGATCGAATCGCTCTAGCGCCTCCTTC
>NW_015783469.1:0-1332 GCF_001515625.1 Sinocyclocheilus rhinocerous | reverse complement strand
CTGAAATCATATTCCTGTTACTTCTTGGAACTAAATGCTAGCTCGGCAGTTGTAAAAACAGATGGACTTGGAATTAGTTTGAGGTATTGTCGTATTTGCACTTTTGAAAAAGTATTCTAGAATCTAGAATCTAATTCACACACACACAATAACAATATGCAGCGACTTTTTCTGCAGTTACATCGATATGCCAGTAGTTGGCGAAAGGTGATCATCTAAAATGTGATTTGTGAATCATTCAGTCAACGAGCGAAGTAAGTGACAATCTTCAGGAGTGAGTTAAGGTGTGGTCACATTTACAGAAATCTGCTTGGATTTACTGTGTGAGCAGTGCTTCATGTATCACGAAACTATTGACAATGGGCTATAGACCTTTTTTTGCCTATATGACCGCACTTTTATTGATTTGCTTAAAAACACTGATTCGTTCAGAAACAAAACAGGCAACTTTTTTGAGGGTTTATTTTTAAATGACTATTCATGAGTTAGGCAGTGAATCCTTCAGTCAGTCGATTCAGTGATAAACACCAACTCATTCAGGAAAGATATAAGTGACATTTATCAGTGAGTCATTGAATCAATCATTTAAAAGATTCGTTCAAGTCACTGATTCACTCAGGAATAAAGCATCGTTATCGTGTGTGTGTTTTGCTCAGACGCAACGGTTAGTACTGGACTTTGTTTGGAAACATTTTTATCATGCTGTTGGTCAAATGATCATCTGAACAACATCAATCTTGCTTGTGATATTATTTAATTAGCCTTTATAATTTATATAATTTGTCATGCACTAATCTGCCGGTTTTGCTGTCTTGGTAGCCTAATAGCCTATAGTACATGTGTAATTTTTTTAACTGTTATGCAACCATGCCATTGTAGTACTGATGTTTGCACAATTTCTTATATTCCCTGTTCATTTTCTGTAAAAGATCAAGTTTACTACTTTTTTTTACCTTTATTTTAAAAAATGTAAACGGAAAACTTGTGTGTATTAATATACAGTAGGCCAAATTTAGACTCTTTATACTTGAGGTTTAAAAAAAGAAAAAAATTACTTATTGAGTCATGCCAGCTGAAGCATCCAGAGGCATTTCACTGCCTAACATGAAAAGCGATCCTATTTTCTGAGAGCGAGGCAGAGAGAAAGAGGAGAAATATTTCATTAAGAAGCATCTGACTCCAGTCTGAGTGCCGCCTCTCTGCTGCTTATCCCTGAGAAGCCATATTTCCAGCCAGTTATGGGACCATAAATTACCTATTGACTACCTTATTATGCTTATTCGATTTGCTGTGATCAAGAGGGTTATTGAGGTGTCAGGCCCGAGTGCCAGG
>NW_015783468.1:0-1333 GCF_001515625.1 Sinocyclocheilus rhinocerous | reverse complement strand
TCACCTGCATCTTGGATGACCTGAGAGTGAGTAAACGTATGGCAATTTTTTTTTTTTTTGGGGTGAACTATTCATTTAAGCATGCAGCTGAACAATGAACATATCTCAGTTTAGAAATGTGACAAGTGTTCTGAATGAGAGTAGGCCAGTCTACAGTCTCTCTTTTTTTATCCAGAAAAGGTGAAAGATGGGAACTCCAGTTGAAAGGCTCAGGAAAGACACCGTACTCAAGGTGAATTTTGCTTCTGTGGTTTCACAGTATTTGTTTTATACTGTGTGTTATCTTAAGAAATACATAATTATTTTTCTTAGTTGTTATACAGTATATAGTCATGATGTTGTGTGCGTAGGTCTGGTGATGGACGGGCTGTGATTCGCTCCTCTGTGAGGGAGTTCCTGTGCAGTGAAGCCATGCATTTTCTGGGGCTTCCCACAAGCAGAGCCCTCAGGTGCATAACATACACATTATACACTATTTTATATGTGTGTAAAATAGTGTTTTATACACAGTCTCATATGTATGTGTACATATGCGAAGATGCCTTATGCTAATTAGTGAGGTGGGAGAGAATGAATGGGCATGCACAAAAACATTAATACTGTATTTACCACGTTCAAATTTTGTTGTTTTGCTTTTTTTTTTTTTGTCTATCATTTGTCAGTCTGGTTGTAAGTGAGGAGCCTGTATGGAGGGATCAGTTTTATACCGGCAATGTCATAAAAGAAAGAGGTAAACTACAATCAGATGAAAAAATACTGTAAATGAACACTTTGTTCTTGATCAGTCTTTATCTTTATAAATCATGGCATGTGATTGTTCTCTGTGTCCATCAGGAGCGGTTGTTTTGCGCCTGGCCAGGTCCTGGTTTCGTATTGGTTCGCTGGAGATATTAACTAGAACCGGAGAGTTAGATGTCTTGCGGTAAATTAACTTTAACTCAGGAGGGTAGTAATATTTATTCTCAGACTTACTCTTATTTAATGTTTTTTTCTGTATTTCATTTTTAGGACATTATTGGACTTTATAATTAAAGAGTATTTTAAATCTATTGCGATGAATGACCCTGACAAGTATGTGGTATGTATCTCAGTGTCTCTCTTATGTTTAGTTGTAATACAGAGTTATTTTATACTTTCTAACCAGCTTGACTATATTTCACTGGGTTTCAGGTGTTTTTCTCTAGAGTGGTGAATGAAACCGCACATTTAATCGCTCTCTGGATGTCAGTTGGATTTGCGCATGGTTAGTTGACTCTTCTTTACTAGTTTAATGATCACAGACTGTTATATTATAGATTGAGCTGAATACCCAAAATGTTCAACCATATGATCC
>NW_015783467.1:0-1332 GCF_001515625.1 Sinocyclocheilus rhinocerous | reverse complement strand
GATCACCTTAAATCTCCACACTTCAGTGCATCGTAATTATGAAAACGCACGATTAATCCAATTGAGCAAGATGCAGTACTTTGTCATCTGTTGACTGTTGCCTGACGTGCTGCTTGTTGAAATGAGCAGAATTCATTGAATACCCAAAGCGTGCCTGTGGTTGCATTCTTCAACTCCGAGAATACAAGCATGCATAAATGCTTACAATCATTTATGCATACTTTGTTTTGTCTTGGCAATGTAAATTCCAGGCAGAACTCGGCGAGAGCCGTGTGGTGGGCGACTCAACCCACACAGTGCTGACTGGGTCTCTCTGGCCCACCTGTTCCTGACAATGACCGCTCAGTTCTGGGGTCTGCACTGGATCATCTGGAACAATGGAGCAAGTCTACCATACAGGAGCGGTGGAACTATAAAGACATTAAAGTGTGTTTAAATAACTGCAGATGTTGTCTGTGTTTTTTATGTTTATGGTGAAAGTTATGTATGGAACCAATTGTATAGCCTCCATAAAGAAAGCCTCTGAAAAGCTGAAAAACAAACTGTTGAAAACAAAAGCTGAATTTATTGAGCATTGTGCTCTATACCGTGTTTTTTTTTTTCTTTTAGGCTACTTGTTTTCTTCATTGTTGTGCTACATACACGATGTAAGTAAAACCGAGTTAGCGCATATAAATCATCAAGCAAAATACAGAATGGATTAGAATATGTGGATCGGAGTGAAAGTTTTCCATCTGCTCTGCGCGTTTTGTAATAACTCCATTGTAATTCCAGTCAAAGTTTTCCATTTCGCAATACCTGCTGCCTTCACGCTCACTGGTATGAGAAACCTCATTAATTCCTAGCCACTTTACATCTTTATATAAACACTGATGTTAACCAATTTAGAACTTATAAGCCATTACTTTGAGTCTACCAAACTTATTCAAGGTGTGACCGACCATGGACATCACTAGTAAGCTAGAAATGATTTTACAGGGGTTTCTGAAAGTTACGTAATTACGCCAATTGGTGGCGACAAGTGTCTCTTTGTGAGTGAATCATTGAATTGGTCAGTCAACCAATTCGTTCAACGATACTGAATCAAATAAGACGTAAACGCCAGTACTGGGCATTGTTTGGAAATGTTGTGGCTTTGTTTGGACCGTTTTCCTTTGTGGAGCAAAAATTGACAACGTAACTGACAATATTGTGTGTAAAATGTAAGCTGTCAAAATTACTGATAGATGATGATCTAAATTCACTTTTAAAAGGAAACGGTTATTTTTAACCAGGCCAATTTTAAACTACCTTATTTTTCCCATAAGAACGGTAATTTGTAAATGTAATGTG
>NW_015783466.1:0-1332 GCF_001515625.1 Sinocyclocheilus rhinocerous | reverse complement strand
CACAGATTCTCTTTATCGCTTGATAAGACTCAAGACAATATACCTTTATTGTTGGCATTTTGAGCTTCATAAACTCAGCTTCTCGACAAAGAACGTCCCAAGGCGCATGAATCTTCAAGAATCCCACACCTGGTAGTTTAGTCTGAAAAACAAAGATAAAGAAACATGGCCTCAGCATACGAACAGCACGCTGCGGTGTTCTCAGCATTAAAATCACCTTGAGGGAAGGAGGGTGATATTGCAGATCATGTTAAGAGCACATATCACAGGTTTTTTGCTTTATGAAGAAAACGTGAGTGGTGTTTGCACTGGCAAAACTTGTGTGGTTGCTTACTGGCCCAAGTTAAAAAGCCCACCCCCAAGTCTCTATGGTATACTGGAACCTACATATGGGTCGGTCGATCCCAAGTTCATCTAAATCTATGGAATGTTTTGCCTGTTTTTATTGTATGTAGGGGTGGGCTATATGGCAAAAAAAATCATATCATGATTTTTTTCTGGAAAGTCACGATTCTTTGTCATGTTGGTTTTACTATTTTGCAAGTACAGCCAAACTAATTTCCTTATTTTAAAAACAAAGCCTTGCAAGGCAAAAAAAATATTAAAAAATTAAACCTCAATGAGTTTCCTTCTTCTGTCGAACATAAAAGTTATGTTGAAGTTGAAGAATGTGGGTAACCATGACATTTTAATCGTCCGTGATCAAAAACTGTGTTATTGCACACCACTAAATGTATGGTAGGCAATATTCGCATGAAAATAATAGCACACCACTTTTCAAAAAGATTCACAATTTTACAGTAGATATCAAATGGTGTTTACAGATATTTTCATCAAATGGTGTGAGAATTATGCAGTTAATATAAAAACCTTGGGTTCAACTCTAAGTATAAGCGATATTAATAGGGATGCTTATCATCGATAAGCACCACTATCAACATTGCTCATACACAGTATTCTGAAAGATAAACATGCAAACCATTCATAAACTATCCAAGAACTGGACAAGATCTCTTTTCAAGGGTTTAACACACTAGGTTTTCTTCTTCATGAAGGACCTTTTGAGAGAAATTCACAGAAATGAAGAAAAAAAACTCTCAGCTGTGAAGAGAAGGACTTCTCTCTTGGTTTTCTGAAGCTGAAAAGAGGGTTATGTAAGATTTGCTTCAAATGACCCACTCTTGTTATAACTCACATCCCACACACAAGGTCTGACCCAGTCTGTTCACTCCCAGCCACTGCTTTCAGTGAAGAACAACACAAACAGGTATTTCTGCTCTTAGACTACATTATATACAAGTATTTACAAGTCTAATTCAACCCCAATTAAAT
>NW_015783465.1:0-1332 GCF_001515625.1 Sinocyclocheilus rhinocerous | reverse complement strand
TCAAACGCTTGATTAGAACAGGTAACGCAACTCGTTTCTGCACATGCAAATGAAAAAAATATGCTAAAGCTTTACAAATTTTCCTAAACTATTTCACATGCAAAACTCAGAAAGTCATTTACATAGAAATTTTAGTTTTATTTCAGTATATATTTGTAATTCAGAATATATAGTCGTAAACAAGAATAATAGCAACTCCTGAATTCCTAGAATTTCATTCTATTTCATTTAATTTTATTATATCTGTCCAGTAAAGAAACCAGTCTGTGTTTGATTGGGAATCTGGTCTCTTAGAACTGAAACTCTCCCTCCGCCTTTTTATCCACATTTCCCTGCCAAGTGACATCACGCAGTGAGACAAAGAGTAAGAAAATCAGTCGTCTATGGGGTTCATCACCAGATTTCAAACTGACAGTAGAATCACGTCATCATTGTGCTGACAGAAGCTGCTGATCCAGATCATACGGACTTCACACAACAGGACAGGTCAGTTCAGTTATTTTGTTCTAAAATAAATATGACAACATATATAATTTGTGACAACAGCTATTGATTGCAAAACATTTGAGTGTCAAAATAAAACCTTAAAATGCTTTCATTAAAAAAAAAAAAATTCTACTAATAATAATCTCAGAAAAAAGTTTCTGTAAAGATTTTAAGCTACTTAATAATTTAATTACAATAAATTTTATAATACATTTCATAGCACATTTACATAATTTTTGTAATCTCTGTCATAAATAACCCCAACAACCCTCATCCCCAAACCAACATTACAGAGTAATATACATTTTATGACGACTTCTCTGTGCGATGATGGGGATCATCCAGTGTTGGCTGTTTTTTCTGGGTAAAGTAAGACTTTCATTAATCAAAGTAAAAACAATGTAACTCAGAAATCATCAGATTTATGATGCTACTGACATGATGTTACTGAAAATATTAAAGTTTTATAAACTATAGTTAAAATAGTTTTTTATAATTATAAATAATATTAAACTCAATCATTTTATGAGCAGTTATCTTTGCTTTTTTATAGAAATTTGAAAATTGCTGTTTCCATTCATTAAGTATTTCATTTTGTGTACTTTGCATATTGTACTTAGACTTTTGTGCATCAGTAAATAATTCATCACATGAATCTGGTATTGACTGCTTTACAAAGCAAATCAAACGTTATTTGGATGCTAATTTGCCTTTAAGATATGATTGTTTCTTATGTTGATCTGTCATTAAAATGTATTTTGCACAGGGCTGTTTTCTGTTCAGGTGCAGGCAGGTGCCACTAAAGGTAGAGTAACTTTTTAATGCAGCTGTTCAGTTTGTTTTGTT
>NW_015783464.1:0-1332 GCF_001515625.1 Sinocyclocheilus rhinocerous | reverse complement strand
AAAAATTGATTTAGAGCTGTATTGACAGATTTTTCTCTTTATAACTTTTTCTTTCCTCATTGTCTCTCAGTATGCTGGGATCCAACCTCTTGATGCCATAAACAATGAGGTGAGATGAGGTTTTCAATGTCTAGTGCCCTCTGCTGGATTTTGTAACAGATCCAGTTTGATCATGTTGTGTAACTCTGGTTTCTTGGCAGGTTGTAGAGGCCACCCGTGTAACAAGGCATAAAAACCAACGGGCCCTGCAGTGGGAGGCAGGCATGTATGCCAACCAGGAGAGCTAATGAATCAGCACAAACATAACAGGACGCGCATGAGAAATCATCTTCAGACGAGAATGACTGGTTTTAATTCCACATTGCACTTACAAGCACACTACTAGCACCACCTCTCCATATAAAGTCAATGAACATGAAACATGGACATTGCTTCCATTTCATTCACAGTTTAGCTGGCTGTTCTGAATTGACTGGCGTGGTGGAAATAGGTGTAGGTGTGGAGAGCATTTTACCTGCTTGGGGTGAATTGTAAACTCTAGCATATTGGATTATGAAAACTTTCTTTATCTATTTCTCAGCCCAGTACTAATATTTAACTACTGTCCTTAATACTTAGAAAATATGCACGTTCATAAAAATCTGTCATCTGAAAATAAAACATAAAACTGTATTCCAGATTATTAATCTCACTAACCTTAAAATCCTCAGTGCTTCAATAGATAGACCTGCTTGCCTTTAATATAAGGAATAAAACCAAATAAACAAAGTAGAATCACAGAGCCGGGTTCCTACACAGAGAGGAGGGGCCATGAGAGCTGGACCTGGACAAGAACTCATTAAGACACAAGCCTGTTGATCTAACAAAGTGGTCTTTATTTAGAAATAATGTTGAATATTGCTTTTCACTGAAAAAATATAAAATAGATAAACTATAAATAATCAATAGAAGATTATTTTTGTATTGAATATTCAAGCAATTGCAATTTTTTTAAATGTACAATTTACATTACAGATTAGACATTGTAAGTTATGTCATTATCACTCACTTTTGTTGTAATAATAGTCTAGTATGTCAAAATTAATATCAAAAGTTGATATTGATGTATCCTGTATTCTGTGTATTCTGTGTTAACACATAATAATAATATTCTAATATACAAAATATATAATAAAAGGCTTGATTTTAGTAGACATGTTTCATTTAAATATATATTACAGTTTTTCAATATATTGATTTTAAGGTTTAGCCCTGGATAGTGACTCCAAACCATGGGTACTGTGGAAGATACTAAAATGATTACTACAATTTTTTTTTTTTTTCTAAAAAAAA
>NW_015783463.1:0-1331 GCF_001515625.1 Sinocyclocheilus rhinocerous | reverse complement strand
CGTGAGTTTTCTTCCTAACTTCAGCAGCACTTTCACACAGTTTTATTCCTCTCTATATTCTGAGGGGTTTGTAACTTACACATATTTCTAATTCGCCTGGTTTATATTTAACATTTCATGCCTAAACCGCGGTGGAAATGTATTTGTTTTCTGCCTGTTGACAGTGTTTTCTGATTTATATCCGAAATCCCTTCCGTAAACACCTTTATCTCTAATATCAACTCAATCAAACCGAATTCTGAACCTTTATCCAATGTTTCTGTTTCTGTTCTGGAAGCGCACGTGAGATTAGCACATATGTACTCAGACAATGGCGTATTTGTATATTACAAACATAACATTTCAGCTGTATTAAAGCACAGAGAGCACGAGTTTCAGATCACTTGTTGATCTAAGACACAGTACATTAATTTCTCATCACGCTGACATTTAATTCAACACAACAGGACTCATTTCTCACCAGTTTAATCGCGATCGGTTCGCAGAATCAGCGCTCTGCCAACAAGCTGGTGCCCGGATGTGACGTCACGCCGCTTCCGACAGAAAATAAAAGTCTTGTAAATATATAAACTTTTCTTATAAATACATACAGTTATGTGTAAATTATATATTGTCGCGTAGTGTCTCTGGAATGTATATCTATAAATGCATACGCTCTATCGTTACATATCGTATACTTAATCATTTAGTTAAACATATAATACATTTCAGATTAAATGTATACTTAAATTATCGTTGCATTTTGATTAAATAAAATCAAATGAAAATACTTTAATATACTAATTTAAAAAAAATCAAATGTAAAGCTAGTACGTTTATACACGTACGTTTCTATCCCTGCCCTGACTATTTATTGATTTATGTATTGATTTATTTATTTATTTGTATAATTATTTATTTATTTGTATGTTTTTTTCCCTGCTCATTTGGGGGTACTGCAAGTTTTATTTTTCACGTAAATAATTATTCATTCAAACCACCAGTGTAGCAGTAATAGGGACATTTTAATATCAATATATGCCAAAAAATGTGTGAAATTTGAAAGTATCTGATTAATAATATAGTTCAGAGCAGCATAAACAGAGCACTGAATTGTGATCTGTGGACACTTTGATTCATTAACTTTGATTGATTTTATAGGTCAAACAAAGCTCAAATAGCCCTCTTGTGTTTTAGCATTTGTACAGAACACTGCAGTATTGTTTCAAGTATCGTAGGTCTTTTGCAATTCATTTCATCAGTCAGTGTAGTAAATGCTAAGTTTAAGTCTGCTCAATTATGTAAAGATAATTTAAAATCAATATCTATATCTATTATATAACTTTTTTTTT
>NW_015783462.1:0-1329 GCF_001515625.1 Sinocyclocheilus rhinocerous | reverse complement strand
TTCTTTTGACATACTGCATGTTCAGATATTCATACAACAGAATGTTCTGGGAGCCATGAAAGTTTTGTGAAAATGATCCAAAATGCTGGCAGAGAAAGAGTTAAAATGACAACAAAAAGTCTTTAGATTGTGGCAGTGTAGCTACAGAAGAGCGTATACATGCATTTATTCAGCCTCAATCACAAACAATACAGTCAAGATCATGTTTGGGTTTATTACAGTTTGTCATGACAAGGTTTGATGGCCGATTTAGTCGCAGCATACGGCGCAAACAGCCTTGTGAAGAAACACAGACACGTATTCACATTCATTACACTTTCAGAATATCTCAACAGAGAACGCTAAACTCAAACTTGCATGTTTGTCGATGTTTTCAGATCATCAGCGCTTTTTGTGCGAATGGTTGCCAGGTTGGGATGATGAAATTAATATGGGGGGGATTTAAGCTCTTGGCATCTGGCAACCCATGCATGAAAACTCCTGATTTTATTATTCTCTTTTAAAGTTGAAATTTTGGATATAGAGTTTTTATTTTTTAAATACATTTTAGTATCTTCTTTTTTTTGTCAATGATATTGCATGTTGATATAGTTATCTTGCTTCGTCTTGTCAACACACATTTTCGTCATAGTTTTTGTTAACAAACAGTAACTAGTAGAAGGACATTGGCGTGTCAGTCATGTCTGTGGTTAAGACGGATGCTCTCTCTGTGTTCGCCGGTATAGATGAACGATGCTTGGGTCGTTTGTTCCTGTCGTCCCTCTTTCACTAAAGGTTACGCAACAGAACTAACGCTCCTCGGAGAGCACGTGCGTGCAATTATCTACAGCCTCCTGCATTTAGTCAGAAGACTAATGTCTCTCGCACACAGTCACACGCTCACGTCTGTATGTGAACATGCCGCCGGTCTGTTGTTAGAGAGCAGAAATCCTCTTCTGCTGAAGTGTGCAGATGTTTGATTGTGGGTATAAAGTCTGTGCCGGCCTTCTTAACCAGAGAGAGAGGGTTTGAGTGCCATGCAAAGCGACCAGCCACAGTTCATGTGATTTACGAGCAGTTTATCTGAAACGCATAGCATTCCTGTAGAGCAACAGCAGGGTCACGAGTTCGATTCCCAGTGAATGCATGAACTTATAAAGTGTACAGCTTGAGTGCAATGTAGGTTTGGATAAAAGCGTCGGGCAAATGCATGAATGTAAAATAAATATTCTTTATTGGCTCTGATGGTTCCATGAAGAACCTTTCACATCCATGGAAACTTTCCATCGGACAAAAGGTTCTTTAGACACTGAAGACTGGAGTAATGATGCTGAAAATACAGAAATAAAT
>NW_015783461.1:0-1328 GCF_001515625.1 Sinocyclocheilus rhinocerous | reverse complement strand
CTTTTATTTTGATAAAAATTCACTATATTGACTTGAGTTATGCTTTTACTTACTTCTGTTGTGCATTTATGATTCTTTTAAGCCATAAAATTCAATGGCTTCCAAAGTGTGTTGAATAGATAAAAGTTTTCCGCTCTCATTTGGAAGTGTTGGTAATACCGATCTTGATATGGTATATAACTTTCTGAATGCAAAAAAAATGAAAGATTACTGCAGTCTTCAATGCCACATGATCCTTCAGAAATCATTCTAATAAGCTGAATTGCTGCTCAAGAAACATTTCTCATTATCAATGTTTAAAGCAGTTTTTGTGGGAACCGTGAAACATTTTTCAAAGGATTCTTTAATAAAAAGAAAGTTCAAAGTAGCATTTATTTGAAATAGAAATTTTGGTTACAACCTAAATCTTTACTCTGACTTCTGATCAGTTTGATGCATCTTTGCTGAATAAAATATTAATTTCTTACAATTTTATTTCTAAAAAAAATAATAATAATAAAAAAAAGAGTCTTACTGACCGCACACTTTTGAATGGAAGTGTAATGTATACAATAGTGATCCAAGCATGAGTATGATGGCATTTTCACCCCAAGTAATTGTCTAGTTTTCATGCCACATGATAACAATCTGTTTTTTTTCCAGGCTGAAGAACGCAAGATCAACCCTCAGGTGTCTCTCTACCTGCTGTCACAGGTACAGAAACGTGCTTCAGTTTTGTTGAGACTTGCAATGAGAAGAATAGCCACCATACATACACACGGTGTGAGCTGTACGCATGTGGTCAAGCGATAACATATGATGTCCTGCTGTCTCTAGGTGTTCCTAATCATCCACTACCAGCCGCTTGTCCATTCCCTGGCTGATGTCATTCTGAACGGAGACCTGTCAGTGTTCACCCTGCAGACTGAGCAGAGCGCTCACAAAAGTTCAGTGAGTACATTTGCCAATTGGCATCTTCATTTGGATTTGCATGCAAGAGGTAACCAGAAGGATGCTAGATTGATCCCCACAAGGAGCCATGAGCCATTTAGTAGGTTTTATGGGAAGAAGTGGCTCCTAGTCTATTATAAATGTTGTTCTAAATGCCCATTCACGTGACCTTGACACTGTGTTGTGATGTCACGCTTGAATAATATCACTGTGTTTGCAGTTGCTATTTTTATCAATAATTTTGAACACTTTGTTTTCTTGTGTACTAGCAACTTCACAAAAAACACTTGCTATAATGCTTTTCATGTCGAGGTAAAAGGTGCGGAAAAGTGCTTACGTGAAAGGTCATTTAGAGTCATGTGAATAGGCATGGGCCGATTACCGGTTTCAAGGTATAC
>NW_015783460.1:0-1323 GCF_001515625.1 Sinocyclocheilus rhinocerous | reverse complement strand
AATTTGATAAAGACTTTCTGTCTTTCAGACATAACACACACCTCTTTCGTTGTTGACATAATTTGGGGCGCCAAGAACAACAGTCATTGACAGCCCCGAGTTCTAAAAATTGTGCATCCGAAATCTCTTGATAGCGATTCCGCAGCTGTATCAGAGAAACCCGTCCACAGCTGTGCCAAACATGGCAGACGCCCTTTTTAAACATGAGTGTAGTTTGACTGAAGCTGACTTTGGAGGAGTCGCGTGTCTCAGCGAGGGTAGCCACACTCATTCATGGCGTCCGTAAAACAACGACCAGATTTAGTATGCTTCACAATCTCCCAAATAATTCCATACTGTAGGATAATTTGTACACGATTATATATGTAGTTGCTGTTTGATATGTTAAATCATCTTAACAGATGTGTAGGAAGATATTCTAGAGTGAAGCATCATGGGATGGGGGCGGTAACGGTCATGATTGACAAGCACTTCGGCCAATCATATCGCTCTGATGCTGTGCCGGCGACGTCTGAATGGCTAGTGACTAGAAACTAGGTTTTAAGGAGAAAATAATCAAATAATCAAATTACAAAAATAATTAATACGTGCTAGAATATCTTAGAGGTCAAATGTTTTTATTATTACTCATTTTATCCACTGTAAGCGTCTTTCATACTGCATTCGTCTGTCAGAGAGAATGCATATGGTTATAAAGTAGACATGTAAAAAATCTATTTCGGACTGAGGGATTTAAAAAGCTCAGAACATGGTAGATTTACTTAGTAAAACTATACAATAGCATTAAGAAGCACTATGTATTACATTATGCTAAACCATGCCTTCTTCAGCCTCCTTTTCCACATTCCAAATTCATCACTGAGTTCGATCCATAGAAAAGCTTCTATCTGCAGCTATGTCAAGTCAGCATTAAATGAAGAATAACCCTGACTATATTTGAAAAACATGTTATAGATCTTATTGTGAACAAACAATCTGTGCATATGTTAAAAAAAAAGTAAAAATAAACAAATAAACAAACAAACAAACCTTTGGCCCTCTAGTGGTCGAAGCATAAACGTACGCGTTATTTGCGGATGAACATGTTTTGCTGCGGATCCACTTTTCTGCGCGGATGAATCAGTTTGCTTATGTTTACAGATAATCGCCTCAACAGTGTAAATATAAATAACGACATCAAAAATGAAAGATGGATATCCGAAAATTATGTTTTACAGGTACGTATAAGCGTTTTGTTTTTTTTGACGTTTGAAATAATTTGTTAAAAGTTTGGCAGCGCTGACATTAAAGGGGTCATATGATGCTGCTAAAAAGAACATTATT
>NW_015783459.1:0-1332 GCF_001515625.1 Sinocyclocheilus rhinocerous | reverse complement strand
ATTTCTGTTGCAAGATAGTCCACAACGAAGGCATTTTGATTCAAACTTGGACTTTTCTATTTAATTTTTTAAAGCTACTATCTATATAATTCATTGCTATTCTGTTTGCTAGGTTGTTGATATTGGAAGTGCTATTATTGATTTAGATTATAGAACAACTTACTGAAATGAATCATGAATCATGTCATGGATCAATCAGTGTTTCAAGCACAGAATGACGTCAGTATAAGAACAATAAGGTCACATTTACCTCAGGAAAGACATTCAGTGTCCATAAACTTGATTTGCCTTATATTACATACTGTTTTATGCTTTGTTGATGTGAAATTTACTCCAAATTATAGAGTGAGGTTTATTTCAACAAACTGAAGTAGAAACATAATTATATAATTAAAAAGTTGATATAAACTGTCATTTATGCATGTAAATGCAAATAATTCACTGTTGCTTATGTCTGAAAATTAAGAGATAAGAGTCGAGAAATCAGTGTTGTCAGCTCTAGAACAAACTTTGCTCATGGAGTGGATGGCATCATCAATCACACTACACTACTGCAGCGCAGATGAATAGTGCAGTTTAGATGATGAAGATGATGAAGATGGGGGTTTACACAGTGGCGTCCAAAGATCTGAGAGCATGTGTGAAAACGCTTGTTTCAGAAAAATGGAAGTTCATACTTTAACCAGAAAGCATCCACACTGCAGCTGCACAGGCCTGTTCTCACCGAGATGAATATTCAACTGCGATAAACATTTTCACTTGAGTGACTGGCTGTTAATCTAGTCAATGCTGTTGGAGTGAATCGGCCTGAAGTCATAACGTGTCTTTGTTTCATATTCTTCTGTTTATTTGCAGGATTAAATTGGAATTGAATTGACTTTGAATTTCTGTTCCTGGTCTCAGACTGCTAGACCTCTCTGACTATATACAGTATTAGCTGTGAAGAAGGAAAACAGTGGTCACGGCCTGTGCTGAAATGAAAGTGTGAATTGTGGTTTATGTCATCACTGAGGTTTATCAATGAAATGCTTGATCTTTTTCACGGCTGTGTAAGAAAACTGTACAGCGCTGTTCACACCATTGACAATAACTGTTTTATTAATCAATCTAGTTCTGTGAGAACAGTGAAGTTCACAACTGTAACGATAACAACACGGAGGAATGATATTGTTGAAATCACTTCAGTTGAATGATACGAGCGATAAAAACATTGACAGCCAATCAGAATCCATGCAACTCCACCATTTAAAGTGGCAGATGACAAAAATGCAGCACGCGTTTAGTCTGGTGTGAGGCACGCTGCATCGCCCGTGTTTTTCTGTGTTAACATGA
>NW_015783458.1:0-1330 GCF_001515625.1 Sinocyclocheilus rhinocerous | reverse complement strand
GTCTTTTACCGTTAAATTCACGGTCATTTTTTACAGTGTACAGTTAACAGCGTCTCTCTGGCTAAGTAGATGAGAAGAGTCCCATTAGGCCTGTATCTAAAAATAGCTCTCTAGGCGAGGTGGTCTGGGCAGAGATGGAGGGGGGCATACGTGCGCTGCAGTCAGTCAGAGCACCCGCTGCAGATACATTTAGATGATTGCGTCACATTGTGTATGTGAGGTCAGAAGACCACAGATGACACCAACAGATTGTTTCTGACAAAGGCTATGCTGGATGATTCTTTCTTGGTCTTTTTCAAGACGGGTTTGATGGCTTTTTTCGGCTAATTAGCAAAGAGTTGCAAAAAGTTTCCAGAGTGTAAGCTTTTTGTAGGATCTGTGCAAGACAGCATATGCATGTTGTAAAGCTGGAGCACATATTTCAGCCAGTATGATCTGATGCAATTACATCCAGCTGGTAGAGAAGTACCATCATGGGTTGGTTAGGAGCTGCTGGGACTCGTTAGTTCACAGTACACTGTTCAAGCATCCTGTTTGGACATGAACCAAACTCCCCTTACATTTTACTTTTACGATTATCATGATGAACAAAACATGTAAGAATTAAACTTTTGGTCTAAGAGATTCTTTTGTGCAATAAATCAAAAGCCAATGGATAATCCTACTGGGTTTTTTGTTGAGGGAACCAGGGTGATGCTAACTTACGTGTTGGTCTACAAAAAACTGAGCATTTATTATGTAAACCACTATTTAACAAAGTAACAATGATCAACAACTACACCTAAAGGTAGAAGGAGCACAGAGTCTCTTTTTGCATAATTTGGGCTCCTTGCATTGAGCTTTTTGCATCATTTGTGCTCATAAATGCCCTATGGTGTGAAAGTCAAGTAACCTTTATTTGTTGCTTTATACAATATAGTCTTAAAGCAGCTTTTCAGTGATGAAAAGAAAAAGAATGATACAGGGATGCAAAAAGAATTCAATTCTGCAGTAAAGCCGCTTTAAAAAGAGAAGTGTCGATTCAGTTTGGTTCAATAACTGTGCAACGTTCATCGATTATAGAATGAGTTAAATTCATCAAAAAAGCAGCTCTGCAGAAAACAGTGATGTTATCATACAGCCTAGTTAAAATTGAGGAGAAAAACGTTAAATATAGATGATAAATCACAGAGGCAGCGCCTCCATATCACTATGAGTGGCTGGATTCCCTGTCAGTGGGGTAATATATACAGTATGGTTTCTTTTCTCTAGATTATTGGGTCACACACCTTTATAGATTTACTGATTGATTGGCAATTAATGTTAGTACACAACAGACCAAGCAGAACAC
>NW_015783457.1:0-1329 GCF_001515625.1 Sinocyclocheilus rhinocerous | reverse complement strand
CTCCATACTGCACTTCATTAGCCTTTGGCTTGCTTTTGCAGGCAAATAACATCCTTGTGTCACACAGCCTGACTTTTGCAAAGCCTTGTCCACTTTGCAGATTTTTACAGAAAAACACCGTCTGATTGACATGTACAGTAGAGCAGCCAAGCACTGTTCGTTTTGATTTTATGCATCATGGGTGGGTAGATAACATTCAATATTAAAGACTTTAAATTTATCAGCAGACAATATTGCATATTTAATTGTGCATGCTCATTTTCCCTGTTTTTACATTTAGATCACATTTAGATTAAAATAATAATAATAATTATTATTATTATATTATTATATTATATTATATAAATAATATTTTAACTTGTTGCAACTAAAACGAATAAATAGCACTTTAATGGAAATAAAGTTGAAATAAAGTCAAATATAAATATTAGATGAAAAATTAACAAGAAAATAAGTTGAAACAATAAAATCACTACATTAAAATGACTAAAACGTTATAAACTGATAATATAAAAAAGCTTATTCAAAATACTAATACTATAATAGTATATGACTAAAATAACACTGAAATCTCAAAATGAATATTACATTTTCAAGTTGTTTATTATAATAATGGCCATTAAAATGAATGTTAGTGAATTTAGTTGAGTGTTTTCTTTTTACTTTATTTAGACAAAAAATATAGAATTTTAATATTGGGCATAACATAGAAATACTTATCAGTTTATCAGTACACTGTAAAAAAAAAAAATTAAGTTGTAAACAAAAAAAATGATCAGAGTATGTTTTAAAAGAAAATACTACAATGTTTCTACTTCAAACATTTAAAATAGAATTTAACGTCTTACTGGCCTTTTTTGTATGTGAAATTTAATAGCAGTTTCTGAGTGAAAATTGTTCTAATTTGAAATAATTTTACATATAAATTGCTAGTAAATTTCGCAAATAGTTAAAAAAAAAATAAAAAATTAACATGTTGAATTGAAATGAAATTAATGACATTTAGTAGAAAGACAGAAATAGTATTTTCTTGTAAACCACACTCTAATAATCCTTGTTTTTTGTATTTACGACATTCATCATTTTTGTAGTGAATCAGTCAGAATTTTAATATTGGTGCATACTAAAAATAGACCGTGCACCAATAACAGACACCGTAGAATGGCTCTAAAATTCAGTGCTACCTTATGGAACTGGAAAGCACACCTGTGGTGCCTTAAAATGCTGCCTCTGTAGACAGTTCACTGGGATTTGGAACAGTGCAACACAGAGTTCCAGCTCGACTGAGTGAGTGAGTGAGTGAGTGAGTGAGTGAGTCAGTCAGTCAGT
>NW_015783456.1:0-1331 GCF_001515625.1 Sinocyclocheilus rhinocerous | reverse complement strand
AATAAAATAATAAATACAATTATAAAATTGATTAAAGATTAGTTGTAATAAGCAAAACATAATGTCTCCCACCCAAATATTTACATTTATGCATTCAGCAGACACTTTTTAATTGTATTGAACTATTTTCATTGATTCCTTCCAGCATTGAATGAATAATATTCATCATTTCTCTTCTTTTGTCCATTTTATCATACATGCGATGCTACCTTAGGATTTGCCTTAAAGAAGGTATTTTAAAAGTGTGTGATGCCTTAAAATGCTGTCTAAGTAGGGAGCTCACTAGGTTTGGGAAGGTGACAGCGTCATGAGACCTTTAACATGTTGTTGTGACAATCAGCTGTATTGACTTATCAGACTCGACCAATCAGACGCTCCGCTTTGCCCCGCCCCGCCCATCCTCTTCCTGGATGCCTTATGGTTCCACCAGCATTCTGACGAATCGCATATCAGCCTGAAACACACGTCCATTTTTGTATTATACAGCGGATCCTGGACTGATCTGGACCTGAGTGAAAGCATGAGTGGAGGTTCAGCCCCAGTATGCACTGCTTTCAGACTAAATTTGTGGTTTGGAGAAGTAAATGTTGATGAAAACACTTGACGGAAACCAAACGCCAAAGTTAAGCTATATCTACCGTATCTTACTGTGGAAGTCAATATACGTCCATTGAGAGAATAACTTTTTAAAACTGAACATTCCTTTACAACAGGTATTTTACAGATAGATCTCAGATATTGGCTTTAAAAGAGCATCGACGGCAGAGTATAGATTCACAGTCTTAACCAGGCGTGACGTGACACAAGCATCTCTTTTATGTAAATCAGAGTCCGAATTAGCCCCGCCCACAGCGAAATCTCATTGGTCGAAAACTCCAGTCTCCATGAATATATATCAGTGGTTTTAACCAGACCTTAAAATGACATTATAATAAGCCAAAACTACTAAAAACCAATACATTTTATATTTTATTTCACCTCCTAAACAACTATTTGAAGAACAAGAGTTCCCACAATCTTGAAAAACCTGGAAAAGTAATAAAACTGTATAACTCCTATGGGGCATTTATATAATGAATATACATGTAGTTATACCAAGCTCTAAAACTAAAACTGTAACTAGGTTTTACATTTATGCATTTGGCCAATGCTTTTATCCGAAGTGACTTGCAGTGAAATAAAATATTTTGATAAAATAAAATATAAAACATACAAATAAATTAAAATAAAAAGGTAAAATTATTATTTATTAATAAATAATAATAAATCATAAAATACCAAGCTCTAAAATATTTCATCAGGTTGAAATTGTTATTCTTAAAAAAAAAATT
>NW_015783455.1:0-1330 GCF_001515625.1 Sinocyclocheilus rhinocerous | reverse complement strand
TTATTGTTTGTTCTTTTTGTTCTATCGTTTGTCTGTTTATCTATCTATCGTTCTATCGTTCTATATCGTTCCTTCGTTTGTTTGTTTGTTCATTCAATCTTTTGATTGTTCTGTCAATCATTCTTTGTTGGATTGATGTACAAGTTAAATCAATGTTATACATCAGTCTTGTACAAATCTTGAGATTTTCAGTGGCCCCCAAACGCTTTCACACTGGCCATCGTTTGAGCTAACCTCATTGTTGAGTTCTGCTGTGGTATCAAATTTGGTTGCATAAGCGAAAACAAGCGCCTCCATGAGGGAATTGGTAAATGTTTCATTTGTTTTGCTATTTAGATTTTCATCGTCTTTAATTTGTTACAAATTTTGTATCTGCATAATCTGTGGGCCTGAAAGCACAATCCTGCAGTTGTGCTAGTTAGTAAAATGGCTATTGTTTGAACCCGTAAATAGGCCAGCTGTAATGTGTAACGCTTTTTTTTTTTTTTGCATTTTCAGTTATTTTTAATGCGAACATCTTCAGAACAGATTTAATGCGTTAAAATGTTAAACAGAGTCGGGATTACTAAACACCTGTTGGTAGCTGAAAGCACAATCAGTTTAGCCTAAATAAATTAATGCGGCATCGTGAACTTTGTGAATTCAGGCACAGTAGATGCTTTTAAAAAACGGGCAATTGCTGTTGTTGTTTGTTTGCTTAGCCCTATTTTTTTTTGTCAGTATTAAATTTGACTTGAACGTTTTGGTGATGGTACTTCCTAGCACATTTCAAACCTGTGTTTTTGTACAATTTAATTAACATACTACATAATACACACTTTTTTTTTTTTGTATGTACCATCTGCTAGATTCTTTATCTGTTACTATTAACAGTTTAACCACGATCTATTTTCACACATCCAACCTCGAATCATTGGAACAGCTGTTGGGGTCAGTCATTACAGGTACATTTTCCTGCATAATGATTGATGCTCATGTCCGACATTGTGGACACAAATGTGCAATGTTAAGACAAACAACTGTGACATATCCTAGTACACTGCTAAATTTGAGCTATGTCATCTTTCTGTCACTTTTTTTTTTTTAGTTTGTTCCTCTTTCTTTACTTCCAATCAGCTTGTGTTGTTTTGACCGCAAATAGCTGCTTGACACTTCTTGGTCATGTTAGTGTCACACTAAACAGTGTTACTTTGTCTTATTTAAAATATGTAAAATGTATTAGATGGAGCCTAGCTCACAATGAAACTCATGGCAGTTGTTTTTGAAGCGATTTGTCATTCCAGTACTACACTAATCTTTAGTCAGTTGAGCGTTTTAACAAAACTGATCG
>NW_015783454.1:0-1330 GCF_001515625.1 Sinocyclocheilus rhinocerous | reverse complement strand
TACAGGTTTGGAACGACATGAGGGTGAGTAAATGATGACAGAACTATTCCTTTCATTTATTCCACTATCCTATGATACATAATCACATTAACTCAACAATTCTGTCTTTCTGCCCTCCTACACTGTCATAATTCTGAAATGTTCTGAAAGCAGGGCTAATGTTTTCAGCCCTCTCAGAATAAAGATCTGTCTACATGTTAGTGCTAAAACATCAATAAAACAAATGGATCTGTCACTCTGAGCGCAAAGATAGTGGCTATAGGCAGCTTCAAGGATTACGTAAGAATTTATTCGATTGTTGCCTGAACTCTGTGCGTGTGTGTGTTCCTGAAAAACCCATGCTAAAGAATGACTGTTTAAAACAGATAAATAAAGTTGAGCCCATGGGCGTCCTTCAGTGGCTCTAATAAAAGCGCAGTGTATAATTGAATTCATCAGGACTGCTCTCAGAGCAATAGGAGAAACTGTTGTTTAAAATGATGTTGATAGTGAGCGTTTGGCAGTGGCAGTGCCTGTGACAGATCACTCTGCTTCAGTTCATGTGAAGGGACCAAAATTAGCACTTGTAAAAGACAGTTTAATTTCCTGTTGAGACAAGAATTTGGGCCAGGACATTTTGAAAGGCTCATCCCTTAAAAAAAGCCAGTAGACTTAATGTCCAATTCCCATTCATTATCCATTTTTTTGGAATAATACATGTACTTTTCAGGAAGGTCAGAAATGTTCAAGCCATTACTTTTTGGCCCTCCTGTGAAAGTAGAATTGCATGGACTATGTTGTAACTAATTGGATTTCATCTGAATAAAAGCTTGTAATGAGGCAGACTGTAATGTGTGCTGGAATCCATGTACAGTGACTCCACAGAGTAAAGCTGTAATCCAGTATTACAGTCATTATAAAATACAGTCCAGCGAACAATCCAAAAAATAAACTCCTGCACAAAACCATGAGAGTATAAGCAATAAAATAAAGGTAAAAGAACAAAACCAAATCTGCAATGACTCAAAACAGGACAATAGGTGATAGAAATGATGGTAAAACAGTTTAGTGCTTGTTAACTCATACATACGTACAAGTTCAGTAATGTCTAGATGACAATGGTAATCAGTTATTAAGTCATAACAGCAGTCATCTATATGAAATATTATTGAACCAACTGAATATCCTAGAGTTATCAGCCTTGGGACACACTATGCCAGTGTCCAATAATCCACTTACATGTTTAGAAAAGACTTTCATTATTCACTTTTCATTAGAAGCTCTTTATCGAAATTCATTTAAGAACTGGGTCTGTGAGGCTTATAGCATATTGCGTAGATGCCACAGAAAG
>NW_015783453.1:0-1306 GCF_001515625.1 Sinocyclocheilus rhinocerous | reverse complement strand
ATTATTATTATTATTATTATTATTATTATTATTATTATTGATACTTTTTTCAGGATCCTTTAACGAATAGAAAGATTTAAAATGTTAGCATTTATTTGAAATTGATTTTTTTTTTAAATGTAAGGTTTTAAATGTCTCCACTGTCACTTTTGATAAATTGAATGCTTATTATCTGATTAAAAGTATTAATGTCTTAAAAAACATGGATAATAATAATAATAACACTAAAGCAGCACATGAATGATTTATGAAGGATCATGCAATGTTGAAGACTGGAGTAATGGCTGCTGAAAATATATTCAAATATATTCAAATAGAAAAAAACATATTTTTATTGAAAACAATTTATAAAAAGTCAGGCACAGAGGCAAAGAAAAAAAGTCAGAAAGGGTGGAAAATGGCTATGGCAGACTACATTACGGCTGTTTTTGGTGAAAGAAACCTTGACTAACATTATAAGGGAATAAAATTATGCTTATCATAACTTATTTACCACAGTTTGTAATTATAATACTAAAGAGCAGAAAGCAGGCCTCAAAGACAGTTTTTTTTACATACATCATCAGAAACCTCAAAGGAGCTCAGACTACAGGTGGGATGATATAGCAACCTTAATGTTCACCAGTTCTGCGTTTGCAGCTAAATAATCCCAGATCTGTATATTCTGATGACATCAGTTGTTGGTTTGTGCCCCTGTGGTTTTCTCTTTGCCCACCAATTTTAAGGACCTCAGAGAGCAAAGGTGACCGCAGCAGGAGAGCCGGCATATAAAAAAAATGTTTCTTTGTCCTTCACCAGTGTTTTGTTGCACCTCAGGGGGAAAACACAGTGTGTAAAGTCATAGGGTCTCAAACTACACACACTGACTCGCCTCTGATGCCGAAACTAATCCGTTAACACCTGAACGTCCCATAACGGATCAAACAGGGGTTTATCTGCTGCTGTGTGTCAATGACATGAAAGTGCAACAGTGTTTGTCATTGCGAATGTGATGATGATGATGATGATGATGATGATGATGTTTAATTGGCTAAACTAAGAGATCTAACCGATCTGTTTATACAAAGTGAACATGTTGTGACATCATTTCTGTTCATACTTCGCTGAAAAAACGGTTGTGAGTCCTGAAAATGTACGGATGTTACGAGTCATTTACGGAGTTTAGTCATCAAATGTGTTTGAAAGCAAAAATCAAAAGATTTTAATGTGCTGTATGTATTCTTTTGCCTGTACTAAAGCATAAAAATACCATAATATGTTTGCAGATTATTAGTACACATGCTAAATTCATATACTTGTTTTTTTT
>NW_015783452.1:0-1330 GCF_001515625.1 Sinocyclocheilus rhinocerous | reverse complement strand
TCTTCTTTTTACATTTTATTATACATTTATCACCAATAGGGAAAACCCACAAATCTTTTGGCTCAAGGCCTTCTTCAGTGTGTTAAACCCAGTATCCTCTGTTTTTGTGAGTGCGGATCATAGTTTCATATACTAAGATTAAAGTAAATAAAGTGAAGTAAATAACACATTATTATTTGTGTGTATGTGTTTTAAACAGAGCTGTATAACATCTGTTTGGCAAGAGCCAAAGAAAAGTGGAATGCCTTTGTAGCCCCAACGGCTGCTGCAGAAACGGAGAGTGAAGGTGATTGTTAGGCATTTTTCATTTTCATTTTTCCAAGTACATGGTTTTTCTCCTCTCTTTTGCTGGAATAACTTCTTTAATCTCATATAAAACATTATTTATTATACTTTTTTATTTTATTATCCTCTTTTTATTTTCCTTTATTTCTCCCCTTTATCAGCAGCTTTCCTTGCTGTTAAGTGCCTTTGCTTTAATGCCCTTTTGTAACTAATTATTGCTTATTTTTCAGATGCAGGCTTGTCTCATGCTGATCGAGAGGCCAGTCTAGAACTGATCAAGTTAGACATTTCCAGAACCTTTCCCAATCTCTGTATTTTCCAACAGGTAGGGTGCATTGTTGTTTCTGGAGTTTTATATCATCTGCTGACAATTGTGTCATCATATTTTGGGGTTTTATTTTCAGGGAGGCCCATACCATGATGTATTGCACAGCATTCTGGGAGCTTACACTTGCTATCGTCCTGATGTGGGATATGTAAGTCTTGTTTATCCAAGTGATGTCTAATGTTTTTTAAATGTGCTCTGCACCACTGCACTGTTTACAAGCGAAACCCCTCTTAATCCCTCTATGACCCATATTTCATCTTAACCTCAGTTTGCTTGAGTATTGACTCGTACAAAGAGATGTTCACAGAGTTAAACAGAAACTGACAGAGATGCTGTGTCGTACAGCTGGTTTGCTGGAGTATGATGAGCGGTTCTGTTCCAGTTATTACGCACGTGATGAGCAGAGCCATAGAAATAATTATGTTGCACATGTGAGAACGATGAGCAATGTGTGCTGCACAGCCCTCTTACATCCTGCTCACAAACCACAATATCAATTGTTGGCCAAAGAGCTCTTGCACCTACACCTCCACATAGATGCTGGGTGTAAAGGTCATATTATAAACTTCAAAAATTAAAAGATAAATTGAGAACATATTTTCCGTTATTCTGTCACACTCTTAATGTTACTTAATCAAACACCTCCACTGGTATGATGCAAAAAAAATTAGAATATCTAATACATTTTAGCTGCCTAGTTTAGAAAGTTTGCATGAA
>NW_015783451.1:0-1319 GCF_001515625.1 Sinocyclocheilus rhinocerous | reverse complement strand
GATGTGGTACGAGGAATGAACCGAGGATTCTTCGATCAGAGGAATTTGTAGTCCAGGACTCTGCAGCAGTCCGTCCTGCTGAATTCTGGCTTCTCCTGTTTCAGCTTCTCCATCTTCATGCTGGTACGTGTCGTCTGTCACAGCTTCAGCCTGTCGCAGCAGCTTCGGTCTGACGGTGAACGTTGTGTTTGTTTCAGCGCTGCGTTGCAGACACAGTATCTTCTCTGAAGATACGAATGTATTTCTCACAATCTCAGATGTTGTCTGGAAGCTCTGAGGCTGTTCTTGACGTCCACAGCAGGACTGAGGAGTATGTTGAGGTGAGCTGAGCTTCACACATCTCAATTTATACTTTATAGGCTTGTTAGATATAGTGATGGGAGAAACTGAACTTTCAAAACTCTGCTTAAAATGATTCTCTGTTGTGAAGCACTCGGTTGCACACTGGCAACACCTGCTGGTCAAAAAGATGTAAATACAATGATAATCCAAACACCTTTTACAAACCAACTGAAAATGTTTTCTTGAAAGTGTAATTTATTAAATATACATTATCTATAAATCAACAAATACCATTAGACACAAAGTATTCCAGTGGTTATGATGATTTCTCTCTGTTTCTGAAGTTTGTCGTTCCACTCAATCAGATAATGCTGATCGTCTGCAGCTGTGTGGGGGGCGGGTTCATCTTGATCATTATCATATTGGCAGTGCTAGTGAAGGTAAGAACAGTATATTTGTAAGTGAGTGTGTGGTTATATATCTTCTCTACATAGATTTGGTATTTTCTGACCTGCATCTCGGATGGTGTGCGTGTGCTTGATTATTTTATTAAGGAACCAATCAGCAGTCACCTCACACCTGATGTCATCATTCACCTCTCAAATACTCAATCTCTCTCCAATCTATGTGTGTGTGTGTAGTATGGGTAGTATGGGTTTTTTAAATGAATGCGCCCTCAAGACTTTTTCCAAGTGGATGAAAATGTGACCTTGGTAAAGAAAACTGAGGATTCAATTAGAATGTCAGCAGAGAGAAATAATGGAGGGATGGAAAATGGAGTGAAAATATTACTTATTTTTTAATCTTCATCTGTCTTTTTCTTTAATCTCAATGAAGTCACCTTCATAGTGTTAGGCGTGGTCGATATACCAGTACACACAATAAACACAATCTGTCAACCGGTAGAAATTGTAGAATTATCATCTTTATCATGGTTACGCTCATGTGACATTGCATTGCTGTGCTTTCATGAAGGTTTGTCATTTTCATGTCTTTTTAAGCCTTGCCATATATATATATATATATATATATATATA
>NW_015783450.1:0-1323 GCF_001515625.1 Sinocyclocheilus rhinocerous | reverse complement strand
ATTTCAAGTTTTATTTATTATTATTATTATTATTATTATTATTATATATATTTTTAAATAAAAAACAGGATATATATGGGTGCTACATCATTTTTTGGTATCAGCCAATATTCAAATTATCAGTATCAGTGGTCTATTAGTGATATTTTGGTGAAATTTCACAGTCAAAAAAGGTCCATTATCTATTGTCAATGGACAATATTGTGTAGCATGTATGAAGCACAATTATTTTTAAACCAAGCAACTTTCTGTTGGTCAGTGTACAGCATTTGCATGACCAACTGCACCTGATATGAAATCTGCATGAGGAAATCTTTCATCCTTGCGTGTAATTCCAGATAATGTGAATTAATATTGAAATGACTGGATTTCGCCCACAAAAATTCACCTAACAATGGTAAATGAAACTCACATTAATGCTGACTGAAAAACCACAAACAATTACATTTTAGCAAATCTCAAAATGAATATCCATTTTTCATACTATACATTATAATGTTGTGATGGTTAAATTCACTTATAGCGTTTAAAAAGTTTTGTTAATTTAGATAAAATGATAAAGAAGGCCATTTATCGGTTATTGTCCATAACATGAAAATAATTATTGGCCTTTCAGTATTGGCCACAATTTCAATATCAGTGCATGTCTAATAAAAACGATTCATCATGAGATTGATTTTACCCTAGTAAAGGATGTAAGGAACAACCCTTACTGTGGTAAAATCATTGAAGCACATGGCTTGCCCTGTCTTATTGTTTGTTAAGATTATAGTTTCATGCTGTAGATATTGTGAACATTAACTTCTTCTATTAAACCCGCCTTCAGAAGTACACGTCAGTTACTGAATTTGTTTGCATGTGCAAGTTTATGTGCTTGTTTTGTTTAGAAGGGGCTTTGATATTGCATTATGAGAGCCATTATGAAGCAATTATCAGATTTTCAAAGAGAGACAGACAGTAATTTGTTGATGACTTTGTCTTCCTCTTCACTCTTTCTCCCTCACTTAATTTTTAAATTCTTGTCATTTGTTTTCCTCCCTCTTAGATAAATTGCTTGTCACCACACATCTGAGTTTGTCAGATATTATAAAGCCCTCTTTTTGTATATTCCACCATTTTAATACATCAGTATGAGAGCAGCCGTTTTATGATCATTATAGTAAAAGACCACCATATTATTCTTTGAAATACCTTGAAGTATTAAGTAAATATTGTAGTATATGAATATGGTAATCATATAGTTCCATAATATAAGGAAGACTGGGGTTAGTTGTCACAACAAACACAATAAAACCATACTAGCATAAAGACATTTAAAATGTT
>NW_015783449.1:0-1330 GCF_001515625.1 Sinocyclocheilus rhinocerous | reverse complement strand
ACCACTTTTTTAAAAACCTGAGAAAGTCAAGATGTAACAATTTTTTAAAACAAAGAAATAGATTTTGATAGTTATGACAGACACAAGGCCATTACGTGGGCCGCGCTCTCAGTAGACTGTGTTCATCTTCTTTGCCCTCATGCCCACCTGAACAGGACCGACATCAAAGACAATGAGAACTCAGAAGGGTGAAGGTGCTTCTTTTAGTCAAGACCCAGACTGCAGCAGAGACTCGTATAAAGACAGACGAGTCTTCTGAGATCCACTCCAGACTGCCAAGTACAGAAATAACCGTGGGCTTTGATATCATATACAGTATATACAAGCGGAGAATGTCTGATAGAAAACAGCACAACTTTCTTTCTGTAGTTTTTAATTTTTCTATAATTACTATGAATTCTATGTCTTATTGAAAAGCATGGAGGACAAACTTACTAAAATGTGGAAAGCCATTGTACTCAGATTAGCGATGGCTAATATAAGAGCAATGGGTAATTTTCACACCAAAGTAATTGTCCTCAATTTTCCATGAGCCTCAGTAGGGGCTGTTTTTCTTGGAAAAAAGTAATTTTGTCAAATGAAAAAAAAAATCTCTGCACCCTGTGTGTTTCCGGCTGCGCTAAAGAAATGCAATCCTTGAATAAACGTGTTGTTAGCATGTTGTGTAGTGTGTGCTAATAGGTGAAGCGTTCATTGTGTGGAGGACTAACCATTATAACTCTTCTTACCATTTCACACACACACACACACAAACACAGTAATTATGCTCCTTCGTGTGCTGGAAAAAGCGTTACTTGTTCAAATGAAGAGGCAAAAGATTCTTCTTAAAGAAAAGCTTGTAACGTTAGTGCTATACTTTAGCACTAATTTCACAGCACCAAGACAAACAAGAACATGTCGATTCAAATTAAGACAATAGTTCACCCAAAAATGCACATAAAAAATGTGCAAGGAACAGACCCGTCACAACTTCACTCTGAGCGGGAATTGCTCAAAGTCACAGACTTTAATGAAACAAACAAACAAACAAACGGAATACCGCTATGGAACTCAGGAAGACATTCAACGGCGAACATAGGACACTGGAAACACTGGGTTTATATAACAAGGAGCTAAACGATAACCAGCTGAATCAAATAGAACAAAACGAGAACAGGAAACAGGTTCCAACAAAGAACTTGGAACCATTTAAATAAAAAATGTAATTTATAAACTCCGCTATGAATCTACGGCAATCATCAGGAGTCAGAACTCTGAACAAATTATCATATTTTAGTCCCATCCGGAAGCACGCATTAATCATAGAATCGCTCCATCTCACCAGGTGTAT
>NW_015783448.1:0-1330 GCF_001515625.1 Sinocyclocheilus rhinocerous | reverse complement strand
AATCATATCAACTTGTGGAAAATGGGCATCATATGACCTCTTTAACTCTGCAGGACAGCGACCCTCCAGGAGCAGTGTTGAAGAGCCCTAGTCTATGATTAACCAGTTGTCCTCAGTCTGACCGCGTTTCCTTTTTATATATATATATATATATTATTTATTTATTTTATTTTTTGACGTCTCCTGCTTTGTGCCATTAAACTCAGTTAACTTTTATTTGTGTGTTTTTTTTTTTTTAGACCTGATGCTGCTGAAAGAAGAGAATGAAGTACTGAATGAAATGGAAGAGAAAACTCAGTATGAGCAACATCTTGATTTCATAGCTGGAGAAAAATCTTTTATTTGCTCACAGACTCAAAAGTCCAAAAAAAAGGTTTCTTCTCGAAAAAGAGCCCAAATTACAGGAACTAGAAGTTATTTCACCTGCCAATTGTGTGGAAAAAGTTTCAATAGAAAAGAAAGCTTTAAAGTCCACATGAGAATTCACACCGGAGAGAAGCCTTTCACCTGCCAACAGTGTGGAAAAAGTTTCACTCAAAAAGTAAGCCTTACAGTCCATATGGGAATTCACACTAAAGCGAGCCCTTTCACCTGCAAACAGTGCGGAAATAGTTTCACTCAGAAAGGAAGCCTTAAAGTCCACATGCGAATTCACACTGGAGAGAGCTCTTTCACCTGCCAACAGTGTGGAAAATGTTTCATTCGAAAAGGAGGCCTTAAAAGCCACATGAGTGTTCACACTGGAGAGAAGCCTTACACCTGCAAACTATGTGGAAAGAGTTTTACACATAAAAAATCTCTTAATTCCCATATAAAAATTCACACTGGAGAGAGCTCGTTCACTTGCAAACTGTGTGAGAGGAGCTTCTCGCGAAAAGAAAGTCTTAAGAAACACATGAACATTCACACTGGAGAGAAGCCGTATGTATGTTATCAGTGTGGAAAAAATTTCAGACAAAAACCAACTCTTAGTACCCACATGAGAGGTCACACTGGAGAGAAGCCTTATACCTGCAATCTGTGTGGAAAGAGCTTCTCACAAAAAGGAAATCTTACGATTCACATGAGAATTCACACAGGAGAAAAGCCATTTGTATGTGTTCAGTGTGGCAAGAGTTACAGAAGTAAAGTAAACCTTAATTGCCACATGAAGATTCACTCGTGAAAACTGTTCTAAATGTCTTCAGTGTGGAAAGAGTTTCAGATAAAGGTAACACCTCACACCAGAGAGAAAGCTTTCAGCTGCCCTCAGTGTGGAAAGAGTTTCACACTTGCTCCTCGTGGCTGCCGGCTTCACCCGGCCTCCTGGCTCTGCCCCCTCCACTGATTC
>NW_015783447.1:0-1329 GCF_001515625.1 Sinocyclocheilus rhinocerous | reverse complement strand
AAAGCCAAAGAAAACCGCTGAAACTGACAAAAACATATTTAGACTAAAAAACAAATAAAGACTTATTTTTATGTAGAAAACATATGTATCTTAGAGAGTAAATGCATTGTTTAAAACTAAAGCCTGGCTAACAAAAATATGTTCTAAGAACATTTCGCTAACGTTACCAACAAGTTATTAAAAAATGTTATCGCTGAATGTTTAAAATGTCGAGTTTTAAAAATGTTTTTTTCTTGGTTATGCTAATGTTAAAGGAACATTCCATTTGATCATTTTGCAAATATTATGGAAACGTTACTTTTGAATGTTCTCTTAACATTCTGAAACAAGTTGTTACAATAAAAGACAAATGTCAAACTAAGATGTTTTAGATATTCAAAAATGTATAAATGTATCATATTTTGTGGTAACGTTTGAGAACAGATAACTTTGAATGACCATTCTGTTAACGTTACTGGAAGAACATTTGTTCATAACTGAGAAAAGCTTGCCAGAATGTTAGCCAAATTCCTGAGAATGTTCCCTGTTATATGTGATGGTTCAGAGTGAAATCTGCTCACTGACTTAGTGAATTTGTCTTGACAAATTAAAGATATTACTGTAGAAATGTGCATGCCCACTAGAGATTTTTAAGGTACATTGTGACCCCGTTTCAGATCTGTAATGCATGGCTACAGAAAAGCCGGGGAGGTTTGTTGAGGAGTGCACTGGAAGAGAATATTTTAAATAAATGATGGCTCCGTTTTTAAATAAGTGTCTTTGTATTGTCTTCAGGCATCTGGTCAGGCTGGAGGGGCAGAGATGAAGAACAAAAGCAACAACGTCACAGAGAGTACGCCAAGCAGAAGCACACAACGCCACTGCAGTGCCTGTGCACGGGTATATGCACCCACAAATTAAACATTTACATATAAACACTCCGGCCTTTAGAATACTTGATTCTGATTGGTCATTCTTTTTTTTTTTTGTATAATGACACTAAATTACCACAGATATGTTGCCGTTGTTGATGGCAACATAACTGTGCTACTTTCATGTCTTTCATATCACTCTCATATCTTATCCTTTTTATAAAAACGCAAGTTCGATAACTAATTGGTGATCTTGCCATACATAACTCTACATAAATAATAAATGTCATTAATCTATGGTAGGCTAATGTTTCTCAGTTAAAACAAGAAAACAAAAACATCACTAAGAGATAAAAAGAGCTGGACAAGAAGGAAATTAAAATAGTGAAAGACATTTTACAAAGCAGCTAAATATGTTAGCTAAGTGGCCCATGGAAAATGTTTCTTCATATATATATATATAAGAAATGTTTCTTGA
>NW_015783446.1:0-1329 GCF_001515625.1 Sinocyclocheilus rhinocerous | reverse complement strand
GCCATTTAAACCATTGACATAACAACTTAGTATATTAATTTCAGTCATAACTATCAAACAAATAAGTGAATTGAACAAATGAGACAAAGTAATACCACTGCAAATGAATTATCTCTAGTCTACCTTTAACCCATCCCTCCCTCACCGAAAAACCCTTTAACACAAAGGAAGCCCATCCCATAGAACTTTTACAGACTGGGGTGGACACAAACCCCAGGCTGCCACCCTCCCCTGTCTTCGTCAGTGACAGTAACATGACAGCCTGTACAACACTCTAGTCTAGAACACCGCCATTAGCCCTATTATAAGAGAACAGAATAACTTTGAGTTCACACGAGTAATAAAGTGGGGTTAAAAAAAGTATTTATATTCTCTGAGGAAGCAAATATAAATAATTACATCATGTACATTGAAAATCGCAAGTGATGGGATCCAGGTCGGTAGTGACCGTTTCAGAAAGCCAATTGGGTCATCTTTCTCGGCCCCTTCAGGTAGTCCTAGCAGCCGGAGATTACTGCATCTGCTGCGGTATTGTAGATCAGTCACTTGTTGCTCGAGGGTATCCAGACGCCTAGTGTTTTCGTTGACCACTCTGTTCTGCTCTCTCTGTTCCCCGGTTAAAAAGTCAACTTTAGAGCACATATTCTGGATTGTAGTCATGTGAGAGGTGAAATCGCTTTATAGTGATCACCATGTTGTCCTCCATGTCCGCTTGGCCTGCCGCTGCTGATTTAGTTTTCTTCTTAATTGGAGAGGATGATGGTGAAAGATAAACAAGTTTCCGACTGTGTGACATCTGCAAACCAACTACAATTAATAATAAAAAAACTACCCCAAATGTAAGAAAAGGAGTCAAACAACAGTAAATGAAGGGCTACATATGCGGAGCTTGGCTAATGTGTGTCTGGGCTCATGAAAGTGTCACGTGATCCCCCAGTTTACTAGCAATTTCTGAATGAAAATGACTGTTTCAGTGCACTTACATTAATTTAAATTAAAAGTTGAATATTAATTGCCAAAATATAATTGCTTATATGTAATGCATTAAGGATATAATATATCTAATTAATATAAAATAAAATATAATTAATAATAGCTGAACTGCTTTAATTTGGAGCAAGAGATACAGGGGGATATAATTTTATTGTGCCAGTTGTATGTCACTTTGCTCATAGATGATTGATACAGGTTTTGGCTGTGATCTCTTACCCAGAAAAAAACCTGGGTCCCACTTTATATTAGGTGGCCTTAACTATGTAATTACATCAAAAAATAAGTACAATATACTTATTGTGTTCATATTATATTGCAAAACACTTTTGCTGCTAT
>NW_015783445.1:0-1329 GCF_001515625.1 Sinocyclocheilus rhinocerous | reverse complement strand
AAAAGTTTTAAATTAATGCAAAATGATAGAATTTTAAACAAAAATGAATGTACATAACCATGTTCATTCTATTTAATGTTAATTTTAGACATTAATTAGTTTACATGCATTTGTTCAAAACAGATAATTCGTCAGTGCACAAACTCAAAAACAATATGTAAAAGGCCAGTTTGAGAAGCTATAAGGCCCAGTTTCATGTATGATTGCAAGAGAGTTCTTTAGAAATAGGCTGTAGATAAGATACAGGGAAGGGGCCAGCCAAAGGCTAAAGGTTCTGTTCAAAGGTAAGGTCTGTAAAACTGAATGTGGTGTAATAGTTCTTTATAATTCATTGTCCAAACCCTGCATAGACTAGAGCCACTACTTGAAAGGCAGCACAGAATTAAAAATTAACTATTTTCTATAATTAAAAGCAACAACAGCAACAAAACCCATTACCATCTTTCAGTTGCTCTCTTTGCAAGCACTTGTATTTCCTTCAAGAAATGCTATGATTTTGTTTGTCACATGTAAGTGAGGATATGTCCATTTAAAACTTTTATTTCATCATGTCAGTTCTTTTCAGTTAGCCGTTCTTAACTGTGTTTTATCTTTTTATCACACCTTTTCATCCTTTGTCCACTTGCACTGTGCATAACTTAAATACTGTATATGTGTAAACAGCGAAGAATCACATCTATTCCCTTCGTTTTGCTGCAAATGTATAAATTACTAAACATATCTCATAAAATGCATCACAGTTGTGATACGCCACATTTATAGCAGATGATTTAGAGATAAAACATCCACACCTTTAAATGTTATTTAAATACAGCTGGCCCCTTGGTGTTGAGTAAGATGAGCACTTTTTGCCCATAGACTGAACTTCATCTTGTCTTTGAGAGAACCTTATACTTGAGCTTTTAAAATACAGGTGGGTCAATTAAACTTGTTTTTAAAAATGTCAAATGTCAATATTTCATTGCTGTGAACTTATTATACATGGTACTTGTCAAAAAATTTTTCATGTGCATGTACTCATTTAATGATATTTTAAATGACTTAAGTCAATCCAATTACATTCTGTTCATCTTAAAACCCTTATATTAATTCCATTATAAAATGGGAATATAAATCGGCGGCGGCGATAGCCTTGGCTTGTGGGCAGGGCGCTGACATACAGCACCGTTGCGCTAGGGGCGTCTCGAGCTCGAATCCTGCCCCTCTCGCTCTCTCCTACTTCGCTTCCTGTCAGCTCTAAACTATCCCAGAGCCATAGACTTTGTCCAAATACCCACACCTGCAGTCTTTGCACTTGACCACTTGACTACTTATGTGACGTATTTCCTG
>NW_015783444.1:0-1328 GCF_001515625.1 Sinocyclocheilus rhinocerous | reverse complement strand
ATAATGTTCTTTTTAGCAACATCATATGACCCCTTTAAGAAAAATGAATCCAATAGTAGACGGACCTGCTTTACTTTCTGTTCATAACGGAGCAGGAACGGGAAAGCTAAAGCACAGAGACCCATGGCAGCACACAGCAGCCCAGCGAGGAGCAGTCGACCCGCGGCTTCAGTCAGACTGACAGAGGGGTGCAGAGGAGACTCCTCCAGAAGAACCAAGCACATCAGAGCCAGACACGGACTCCATCTCGGCCAGTTTCTCCAATGCAGTCTGACAATGAAAGAAACAGAGATTATATAATAATATTGACACAGTTGGCTAATCTTGGTTATTATGAACATTAGAGAAAACATTTAATTCATTTTATCATTTTGTAAACATTATGAGAACATATTGAATGTTCTGAAACAAGTCTTATAGTAAAGTACATTAGATGGATGTCCAACCAAACGATTTCAGAAAAAAACATCACCCATAACATTTTGAGGACATTATTTACAAACCATGTAACTCCGAAACTGTAACTATTAATGTTAATGTAAGAATGATTGTTTATAACTTTGAAAGAACCTTGTCAGAGTGCTAGCCAAAGTTCAGAGAATGTTCCCATCTGTGTTCATATATAATTTCATAATTACCTTTACTGTCTTTGAAATATAAAGTTTACTGCAGAATGTACTGACAAGACTTTATGATAAACTAAAATGTAACTAATGTCATTTTCATTGAAACTTATATGTCATGTATTTAGAAATATTCTTAATTACACATTTGCAGTGCTGAAGTCACAAATGATTTAAAATACATTCATAACACACTTCAGTACTTCACATATGCTTATATGTTAGTCAACGCATCAAAATACATGTACTTAAAAGCACAACAAAATATTAAAACAATGTACTTTAGAATAAATCTTTTAATTTGACATTTTTACAAAATGCTCATCTTAAAAGTGTACTGCTCTCTTTAAGTACACCTAAGTTGTCCTTGAATCCGGTATTATTATATTATCTGTAAGTACACTTAAAAAAATACATTTAAGATTTGAAGTTCAACACAATTGAGTACACTATTTTTCGAAAGGGTTAACCCACCCTAAGCACTCCAAACACCCACCTCATCCATGTCCACTCTGGCCCAGCTCTCTCCTCCAGCTCTCGGCTGATCATCTGTTTCTCCTTCACTGCTCCATCCCCTCCTCCTCGGCCCTGAGTCCCGCTCCGCTCACAGCAGCTCCACACATGTCCCGTGCTCAGCTGAGGCATGTATCCTCATGGACGTCCTGCTGGAAGTGTTTGAGATCCTCGGCCCATGCAGTGGAGACT
>NW_015783443.1:0-1329 GCF_001515625.1 Sinocyclocheilus rhinocerous | reverse complement strand
GTGCTTTGTCCTTCTGCATCTTACTGCCTAACAACTCTTAGGATCTTTTGATTGTCCATATTTCTTTAGTTGCAATGTCTTGTCATATTGGTGGACTGCACAACTGTCATGGCTGTAAAAATCTGTTCACAAATGAGATTTTAACAAAATGCAAGTTGTTTGCTGCTAAAAATTATCATTCTGGAGGGGATACTATTTTTATATAAAATGCATCACTGCAAAGTACATATCATGAACGATTACCATTGCACGATTCAAACTCATTTAGTATTCAGTTGCATTTTTTTCAACTCTTCTCCCTTGAATAATTTGTTGCTGCAAGACACTGTGTGTGAACACCGTTTAACAGTAGTGAGTAAAGTATTACTTATCGAAAGATGAAGTAAAATTCTTTAACATTTAAATATTCCTAACCCAGGTTATTATGAAAAGTGTACATAAGCAATACGTTGTATTATTTCCCTGAAAGGTATGAACAACTATGCCAACTATGTTCAACTATGCCTTTATAAAGTAATATAATTTATAACGTAATAATTATTTAATGCTTCACTAACTAGCAGATGACACTAACCATTTTTAAATTCCAGTTGTGCAGATGGGGAACGTTAACATTAACAACTTTTGCTCTGAACAAATAAAAACAAATGTTTTACAATAAATCACTCCTTACTGGAGTTTAGTTCTAATGATAGCTCAGTCCGATCAGATCACACGGATCACAGAGCAGAACTGCTCTCTCTCTCTCTCATATCTAGCAGAAAATAAGTGCCTCACTGACCATAGCAAAATTAGAAAAAACTACAACAAATGAAGCTCGATACCTATCTGAATCAAACGAACAGTGCTAGTGATAGCTAGCTACCATACAGTGCTAGCGTGCAGTGAAATGTCTTAACTGTTCAGCAGAAAAATAGCTATCTCTGCATCAGCCTTTAATCCTTTTAAATATCAGAATTGTCCCACTTCTTAAAAGCCTTGCCCATATTTATTCTCGGTTTAGCACGGCCCTGTTTCCTTTTTGACTACAGGCTCTCTGCTCTGTTTGAGGTTTCTTATAGTTTTGACAACAAGTAATTCCCCAGATGCTAATGATGACTGCCAATTAAAATTAGCTTATTAATCAATTGTTGCTCATTTTTAACCAAAAAAGAGTTACATACTGCAGCTTTAAGTATGTCACTGATAAGTATGTGAAAAAGATACTCTTCTTTAAATTAAAAGACACACACTAACAACACATTTGAATAAACATTTTGAAAGGATTCATGTAGAATGTGTGGCTTAAAAATAAATAAATAAATACATACATACATACATACATACATA
>NW_015783442.1:0-1328 GCF_001515625.1 Sinocyclocheilus rhinocerous | reverse complement strand
GAGAGATTTTTTTTCCTTGAGAAAATTTGGCATGTAGCCTACTGAACCTGATATAAGCCTATATCCAAAATAATCTATATTGAATCGAATTGGTAATCGAACCGAATCGAAAACTTGTGAATGAGAATCGAATCGAATCGTGAAATTTGCGTCAAAACCCAGCCCTATTCCTTTGTGGGTGAATTATTTATTTCTGTAGAGGATTATATTATAGCTTAGCCTGAATCCTTACAGTAGTAAGGAGCTTACATAATACTTTATGAAAAAAAGAACACAGTACATCATGAATATCCCGTGAATTGACCATTTAGTTTGCTAACTGACCCCACGACACAGCACTACAACGACTGTTTTAGAGTAAAGTCTGACTTTTAGAGCACAGTCATCTCTAAGCCCTTCACTTATACAGACACTTCATTATTAAACACCCAATACAAGAGCAGAAGGGAGAGACAAAGGATCTGTGTCACGTGAGACACTTTTGTCCGGAAATCAGGCATTAAAGCATCCCAAAGGCACAGGGGGAGGGTTACACAGAGCTGGAAGAAGGGTTGGGGAGCTTTTAACATCAATAATTGAGGAAATTTTCCAGTGGGCAATGGAGCAGAATTAGTGCTAGAGGACAGCAGTGCGATACAAAGCCCAATATAGATAAACTGCACTTTCACAGAGACTGGCTGTGTCTCAACTGGATGTCAACATTCACGGCTTACTGTAATTTCAGTCTCTAGAGCTCGGTATTACCTGAGGGTCACTGTGATTCTGTGAAATCAAACAACTTGGTCACCCCATTTGGTACACAGAGTATATTTCTTAAAGATGGGGTTGTGATTACTTTAATACCACAATTTAAATATCAGGAACTTAAATGTCTATATAAGTTCCTGTTATCCAGAAGCATAGGAACAATTTAAAGGCTTTGAAGATTGGATCTTTGAATACTAATTTTTAAAAGGGATTTCATCCGCAGGGCTGGATTTAATGCTTTTCTTAAGAGAGGTACCTGGAAAAGGCCCCAGACATTTTATTGTATTCCAAACTCTCCCTCTGTAATGTCTGCTTAATGGCATCAAGGCAGCAGCGTTTGTGAAAATTCCTTGTAACTTACTTAATTTATAGTTGCTAGTAATTTCGACATATTAGTGGATACAGATGCAGATGAACTGGATACAGAATTTATTGGTAAACCATGTCATTTTAAGGAGTTGTAAGCAATTGCATTTAAACAATTGTATAATTTTGTTGTCACTCCTGTAAACAGCAGAACTCTACATTTCGAACAAATTATGAGTGACAACTTCTTTTAGATGCATTTTTATTTATTTATT
>NW_015783441.1:0-1329 GCF_001515625.1 Sinocyclocheilus rhinocerous | reverse complement strand
TTTAATTGGTCACTTGTGCACAATATTGCAGAATATTGCTTAGACCTTTTATGTATTATATTTGATCTTTAAATACATTTAGAGATGTCAGCTTCCTATCATTTCACATCTTTTTCTAAATTAAAAGTGTCCAAGTTACATTTGAAAATGTGACTAATAATGTGGAAAGTTGCCAGAAACCTTTAGCCTGTAACTAACCCCAATTCGAGACGGTGTTTGTGAAATTTACTGGTAGAGCAAAAGTCAAGTTAGGAAATATGTGGGTTTGTATTCATTTACCGCTACACTAGAACACATAAACAAATTCAAATAACAGATGGACCTTGATGAAGTGTATTAATGTTTAAATTATTAAAGTTTATTATTTATGTAATAATTAAAACTTAATGACTGTTAAAAAAAACTGTTAAAACTTATGGTCCAGTTAGACGATGTTAGGGTAAAGGTATTCTGATTAATATATTTTGATAGGCATTCGTCTTAGCCCTTTTACCCATTTGGAATAGCACATGTTGTTGATAATATTTTTGTACTTGAGGCATCTCATCCACTCGGGTGTTGTGTTGAGCACAAGAAGTCATATCACTGCATTTTACAATGCTATTCCATTTTCAGCAGCATCATTTCAGGATGTAATTAGCAGTTAAATCACTCATAACGTGGAATCGTTTTGTAGATTCTTATATAAAAAGGTGAGCATATTTTTTTTATGTAATTTCAGAGGGGTTGCAGAGCAGATCAACCCAACTAGAAAGAAACTATGATACTGTGGTGTGGAATATTTTTTTGTAAAACAGTAGAGATGTCAATTAATAGTAAAAGCACGATTTCAATTATGCGCTCACACAAGTTATTTACTGGAAAACAGCTTTTACACTGTGCTTCGAAATACTCGATTCTGATTGGTCAATCGCGATTCATCGCGTCTTTGCCTTGTAAATATGTGCATAAAACAACTGCTAACAACGCAAGTTTTGCGTTATGGCAGAGCAAACGTTTAAAGAGAATATTACTAAGCAAGTTAGTTAAAGTAATGTTTATAGCGACTAACCCGAATAATGACTCATCTGGTTTGATTTAGCAGTGATGTCTAAATGTAACTCTATTGTCAGACCAAGTCAAGAGCGCAAGTATGTTAGATGGATCGAGCTTTGGCGAAATATAGGCAACATATATATGATTGTCCATGCCAGCATTGCAGTACTGCTCTTCTGGCTAACTTAAATTGTCGCTATTTTCAAGTCTCTCCTATGATATCACACCACGGACTCTAGGCTACATTGCAATTGAGTGTTTTTTTTTTTTTTTCTTGGCGGAAGCTTTAAGACA
>NW_015783440.1:0-1327 GCF_001515625.1 Sinocyclocheilus rhinocerous | reverse complement strand
AGAAAGGAAAACTTGAAATCGCATCATATGACCCCTTTAACCATTGTGGTCAGCGATATCATGAGTTTAATATTAAAGATCGATTAAATAGACTGCAGGTGAATGAACTCTTGCAAAAGATCGACAGACTGCTGTCTGAAAACAGAACCTCCTACACATTAGACATGATGCAGGAGACTGAGAGGAGAAAAAAAGGAGAATGAGAGGAGGGCAGAGGAAGAGAGTAAAGAGAAAGAACATCAAATGGCATTAGAGAGAGTTAGAATAGAAACAGAGGCACGTGTTAGAAGAGAATATGAACAGGAGATACTGGAGAAACAGAAGGCAGTTTGGAAGAAGCTCAAACATCTGTTCATTAAACAGATCAATCTGAAATATTTCTGTGCCGTTATATTTTTTGCTGTAGCAACAGGAGGTGTTTCGGTGTGGAAGAAAGAGAAAGATTCTTCATATGGATGGATGTTCACTAAGGGTTTCTTTACAGGAGGATCAGCAGCAGCTGCAGGAGTTTTCACTGGGATTCTCTGGAGACTGTGGAAGAGTCAGTTTATCTGTTCATCTTCTCCTGAGCGTCCCAGTGCTGTTAGACAGTTATTGCTGAAGACAGCAGGTGTGGTGTGTGGTTTATCTGCTGGAGCTATGGTTGGTCACTTTGTAGGAGGAAATGTGTTTCCAGTTACAGCATTAGCGGGAATAGGTGGAGCTGCTGGAGCATTGGCAGCAATACGATGAGGGTAATACATACATATCTTTAAGAATGTGCATGAACATTTGATGTGAAGGTTTTTTTTTTAATTGAGCAAAGAGCCAAATGACCCTGAAATGATGCATTAGGCAACTTATGATTTCACTTTTAATTCTGATCGATGGTAAATGTCTATCAGTAGTTGAATATTCATTGTGTTGTTTTGTGCTTTTACAATTTTTAAAACACATTGTTCATGCAAATTGGGGATGGTGATATGGTGAAGTGTGGTTTAAACTGATGTATAGTGTCTCTCTAGATGTGTGTCAAGTTACAGTAACTGAATAAAACCGATCTCATCTGCACACATGGTTCAGTGTCCTTGAGACATTATCTCATATTTAACGTAACTGATTATTCTTCTGTTAGATACATTTTACATTCATGATTATTTACTGATCATATGATCAAAGTTGTACAGAAACAAATTGAGGGAGGAATTTGGCAAGACAGACACAAGATCTGAATATAACTTTCTTCAACTTTATTGTCTCATCATACATATATAGACATGAGGGGTGGATTTGTAACCCTTTCATCGGTAACACTTTATAATAACTTTCATTAATAAATCATTAACAA
>NW_015783439.1:0-1329 GCF_001515625.1 Sinocyclocheilus rhinocerous | reverse complement strand
TACAGAGAACAGTATACAAAAAAAGAAAAAGAAAAAAAAACTCACCAAGGACTATGGATCGGTTGGAAAAAAAAAAACAGTATACAGTATATTAGTTTTTCTGCTTTTTTGACAGCAGAGTTGTTTGAGAGTAAACAGTACGTTCAGTAAAACTGTGTAACTCCTCCAACTTTACATGTTTTACTCAGTTCATATCATAATGTTCAATGTCAGCCAAATGTGAGGTAAAAGCTCTGACCTACAAATCTGAGCATGAATAGATAGAAGAGAAAGGGGACTGTCACCATAAGTCATCATCTACCAAGCAACCCAACTTTCTTCCCCTTCACTTCGAATCGTCCTGCTGGTCTGTAGTGGCTCTCTTTAGAAGACATGCTGCCAGACCAGGTCGCCTCATCAGGACTGGAACTAGAAACGGCGCCATCTAGACTTTTTGGCCCAAGTCTGGGAGAACTTCTACTCCCCCTGACATCTCTTTCGCAAGGGAAGCTCTCTCGCAGCAATGTCCCTTTTGTGTGGGACTGAACTACTGAAGGCCTTAACGCTGCAGTTTGTTGATTAAGATTTTCATTAGGCATCACTTCTGGCTCTGAATCACTGTCAGAGTCAATGGCAATAGGTTCTGAGGATGATCCAGGGCATGGTTTGAAGGCACAGTTGCTTTGACTACTTTGTCCAGTGTTTAATGGCTGCTTTTTCCCCTTGAAGTCTGTAGAGAAACCAACAGGAGACTTCAGCCTAAATCTTGAGGTCCTTGAGAATCCACTTTTTTCGTCGTCGTTGACTTCAAACAGCCAGCTGGCATCAAAGCTCATGTCATGCTTGAGCTGGCTTACTGCCCGCATGTTAAAGCCTAGTAACACAACAGGTTTGCGGGAGTCTAAGTCTCGGTCACACGAGCGCCGATGGTTGGCAAAATGGCTCGAGACATCGGACTTCCACAACCAGAGGCTTGCAGCAAGTTTCTCGATCTCCCGTTGGGAAGGGTAGGGATGTCGATTGAAATACGCTGTAAGGAAAGCTTTCCGTGCTTCATAGGACTCGTCACCATGACCTTTCGGATCCAATGCCAACACGACCGGCTCCTCTGGCTTCTCAACAAAGACTGTAGGGTAATACCTAGACTGGTCTACCATCTTCCTTCTCTTGGGGTCAGATGCATCTGGGGTGACTAACTCACGTTTGAGAGACCCAGCTCCAGGTGAGCGCAGTCCAGGCGTGATGGGCTTGGTGCCTTTAGGGGTCTGACAAACACCTCGGCAGTGCACCAAATGGAGCGTGATAGTGGAAGCAGTCATGTTGCTAGTGTACACTCCCAGGCAGTGGATG
>NW_015783438.1:0-1327 GCF_001515625.1 Sinocyclocheilus rhinocerous | reverse complement strand
AATATTCATTATAAAATATATGAATATTAAATACTCTGTAAGTATCCCAGACTTTTAGAATAAAAACTTTAAGCAATGCAGTAATTTGACCACGGTTAAGTGGCATATAGAAGTGCGTATAACCCCCTTAACCTATTTTTTTTCTGTATGTTGCATTAATTCATAAAAAAATCATAATAAAAATTTTTTTTTCAAACACTGAAAAATATGGTGTAAAAACAATTTTCACTTGTAAGAAATTTTCACAAACAATTACAAAGAAATGGCAAACGAACACTGAATTAAACACTGAATAAAATGTTGAAGTAGAAAAGCTATTTTTTTATCATACAATAATTTTTACAACTTTACTTATCATTTTTAAAGTATAATTAATATAGATCATTAGGCTGACTTTATAGTTTGTGTCAACTTGATTCATTTATATAGAAATTAATTTATACGTCTAATAATTTATCATTTTAAGAAACAGATACTTAATGACTTTGACACAAATACTAAATTATTTTAATCACAATAAAACATATCTGACTATAAGTTATTATAGGTTAACTAATAGCAAGTTATACAGTTTGATCAATCAATACTAAAAAATAAAACAAAGACTAAATCCAATATTTGGAAAACAAGCAATTTATGAGCAATTCTCATAGGCCAGTCATTGTTGACCACCACCAAAAGTGTAGCATGGTGGGATAAAAACGCCAAAAAAGCACAAAAATTATACATTTTTCTATTGGGACGTTGTTATACCTTGTGTGAAAAGAAGTCAATAAGTAACTATCATTAACTATCATTTTTAGGGAAAAGAAAATAAATATATTTGTTTTGTTGCCAAATGTCATCCTATATCTATATTGCAAAAAGACATCAGAGTTGTTGTTCCTCTGCATCTCCTGATGTTCACTGATTTGTCTTGGATTGGATTAACAATCATTAACATGTTAAGTGGCATTTTAAGATGTCCCTCTAATTTAAAACACTGGCCGCGATTGTTAAAAAGACAGGCCTTCAGTTTCTTTCCTATGCCTGAATCCGTCCCCCCCCCCCACACCCTAGTTTGTTCGAAAAGATTGGAATTGCTCCACAAAATATTTTTGTTACCTCAATGAAAAATGCCTAAAGCTCCTCTAAAAACATTTTTTCACTGAAGTAAACCTGTCTGATTGACAGAAAACCTCAGCGGTTTTGTAGAGGACACAAGGAGACATTTTGAAAGACATGTGTGCGAGATACTGCTCAACATGAAATCTTTGAAATGGCTATTATGAAGGTGCACGTTTAAGTAAGTGACGTGACATGTGGCCAAGTATGGTGACCCATACTC
>NW_015783437.1:0-1328 GCF_001515625.1 Sinocyclocheilus rhinocerous | reverse complement strand
GAAATAATAATATAATGTAAAAAAATAATGTAAAATATCTTGGTAACACTTTACTAAGCCTTCATATATAATGTATAAAAAGGGTAATGTATAAAAAAAATGTTAATGCATTAATTGTGCCTTCTAATGCACTTTATAATGCATTTGTATGATTTTCAGTTGCAAACTTTTAAATGCATTGTAACTTTGGTTATAGTTATTTATGAAAAGATATAATGCATTCAAATGTACATTATGAATCTCTTTAATGTTTTATACATAAAGGCTTCTTGATGTATAATGCATGCTATCTTTAAGGTGCCAAAAATTGTCTCAATTTTCTTAATGCAAAACGTCCTTTTTCTTTTTTGTTTGAAGTGTTGTCAAGAAATTCACCTAATAAAATAACCAACCAGCAGTCAGCCATAATAACCTATTCCATGAGAGAGAGTGTCCGATAATAGGGGAATTAGCGTGGCAAAGCAAATAGTATTTGGATGGTCATGACTCAAGTTTTGTGATTGCACAACATTTTAAACATTATTCAAAAGTACTCTTCATTTTTCATTTGCAAAACTTTTTTAATAAGGAAAAAATTACTGAGTGGACCTTTAAGAACAATTAGTTACAATTAACTTAAGAACCATTTATGTTTTTTCCCCTCTGTGCACTTTATTTTCCTCTAAAGAGCTGCTGACTAATGAGAGTAGGACTTTAATTGAGGGAGTTAATTTAATTCAAAGTCCAGCTCTAATGAGGTTTCACTCTGTTCAGTTTTGTCTGGTCTGAAAAATGGGATGGTAGTCTCACAAATCAAAAGGTTTCAAGCCGAGTTTGCTACTGATTACCCTAAATTACAAAGACAGATTGTTTTAAAACAGACATGTCCAAGCGTGCGGGAAAAACTGAGTGTGCAATATGCAAATCACGTCAAATTGTAAAACTTTTCCTGATAAATTGTGCATAAAGTGTGCTTTGGATCAAAATGCATGCGTCCCAATCTCCACAGTATCAATCTGCATTTTTTTATTCCTGTGGTTTTTAACATTTATTTAAGAGTGTTAAGCATCATGGAAGGTGCCCTAGCCCTTTTTTTAAGTGAATTGCTAAAAAATTGCTAAATTGAATACATAAATACTCTTGGGTCGTACATGCAACTGTTTAATTTCTGCACCACTAGCATCACCAAATAAAAATATAAAAATAATGATTGTTTTCAAACAGGTTTCCTGAACACTTTTTAATAGTTTCTCAATGTTTACTTGCTGTTACTCGCTGTTTCTCATTGTTGACTCACTGTCATCTGATCACTGTTTATTTAGAAGTTGTATATATATATATTGTTCGGG
>NW_015783436.1:0-1328 GCF_001515625.1 Sinocyclocheilus rhinocerous | reverse complement strand
ACTTTCGCCTTTGGCTTGCTTAGTTGGGGACACTTAATCTCTTGCAGTATTATCGACTTGATTGCACAGACACTATCTGAAGAGAACTGAACTAAGCTGGATGATGACGTCACTGATCTGTATTGTATAAAGCACTATATGAATAGAGGTGACTTGACATGACTTGATACGGTTGCATATTGTGCAACACAAGTATGCGCCTCTATAAAGGCATGTGGACGTACCAGGCCCATACGTCCCCTCTGCTGTCTGTGCTGTAGTCGTTCATACAGCCCAGCAAGGCTTCATACACAGGCCTTGTGTTGTCCTCACACAGGACACGGTCGGGGCTGCCTCGCGCACACACTCCTACAGCTACACACACCCTGAGAAGCACAAGAAAGCACAGGACACATGGACATGCAATGCAAGATGGGACAAAGCAGTGAACGGAGACATGAATTTCAGGTCCTGCAGGAAGGAGCAGGCGTTGACCGAGCTTAAGCTCAGGCAGACTGGTTCTTCAAGCGCAAAGGAGACATAAAAAGGTGTTACTCACTGAGACATGGCTGTGGCCGCATCCCTCCTGGCTTCTGTTAGACTTTCTTCTTTCTGCACTACCTTACAGGCAGCCTGGAGCCCAGGCAAGATCTAAGGAGCGCGTTTGAGAATGCAAACTCAACCTAACAATTCAGATACAGACTTGAGCAGACGAGACATTATGAGGTCTGACCTTCTGGAGTTTGCCACGGATCATAAACAGAGGCAGTGAGCCCAGGGCGAGAGCGCAGCCACAGTGCGTCAGAACCTCGGGACTCTTCAGGGCCGACAGGTATTAACTAACCAGCTGATCTGTATGGCAACAAATGGATGTAAACAAACAATAAATGGCCAAAAGTATGTGTACACCCAAAAACACACCCTTAAGTACTTGTTCAGCCTTAGTTTCCTGTACCTTGCATTTACGCATGGGCTACCCCTGGTTCAACCCGATAATACTGCCGACACAATGCTGCCAGCGCTGACACTGCGGCATCCTTCAAAAAAACATATGTAATATTTTTATAACGACCATATTGTTGGTACAGTTGTAAGCTGTTCTGGGTGTTGAGGTATGGACTGTACCTGTATGTAGATTAACTCAAATCGGCTGACAGCATCACAAACCCATTAAACAATCCCTCCTCCATGAGACATTTGTGGTAGAAGTAGCAGTAGTTATATATTCTGATCGCCATGTTAGCATCTAAGGTTATCTTCATGGCAAAAACTGAGATGTAATAAAATAAGAGTCACTAGAGTTAAAATAGCAAAACAAAAACCCAAGCAAACATCAAAATACAGCAGTT
>NW_015783435.1:0-1328 GCF_001515625.1 Sinocyclocheilus rhinocerous | reverse complement strand
CTATTCTTAACAAAAAAAATTAATCTTGGATGAAAAGTAACATCTTTAAATGTTGATATCCACTCCTTAAAATTGATATTTTGGTCTGTCCGGTCAGTGTCAGAGGTCTTGAGTCCAACAATTCAGAATCATACATTTTTGCTTAATCTGTTGAACCGATTCAGTTGACTGTAATAAAAATATTTTTTAATTATAAACTAATTTCAATCTCAAAAATCTATGTTTGTCTAGGTCTAGGCAAGCAACTTAATTATTTGTCACTGTTACCAACAGTATTTCGGCATACAGCAGTTGTTTTCATGTTATTTATCTATTTGCATTGTTTTTAGTAATATGAACAGACAATGCACAGTTCATATAACATTTAGTCTGAGGTCGATGATCAACATTTTCCGAAGGCTACGCTCTCGTTTAACTGACACTGGCTGATAGAAGAAAAAAACAGCTTTCTCTTGTAAGATTTTCAAGCACAGTTTTAAATCCAAAATGTGGAAAGTTGCATTAAAACAGCTGAAACAAAATATTTGTGCACGTCTTATTAATGTAGGGTAGTCTACATCAGGGACCGTTCACACAGGGCCCATTCTTGCATTTAAATAGCTACAGCAAAACGCAGAAGTGGAGTAGGAGAAAACGCGGGAGTCTCTTTTAATGAAAACTTTGACTTGTCATAGCGTCTTCAATAGGCTACGAACCGCAAAACTCTGACAAAATAGAGGAAAGTGAGTCTTAATTCCTTCATTTTTGTGAAAATGGGCTGCATTCAATTTTTGAAGTGAAGAAATAAATAGGCCTATATAGCTATTGTTTTTGTATAATTAGATTTGAATTGAAAGTACGAAGCCGTATGTAGAAAACACTGCAACGCCCCTCTCTATCGCTGGATCTCATCCGGATCCCAAAACGGTGACAGACAGCGCTCCCTGCTGAACATGCTGCAGGGATTTTAAATAGATATCCTTTTGTGTTTCCCTGCAGCTCCACAGTCCTCCTCACAGCTACAAGGCCGGCTGCACCCACACAGAGAAATGAAAACACTGCAGACCCACGACAAAGGGTGGAGTCATCAGTACTTACACTATATACACACAAGTTGTTTTTGCTCTTAGTTCTTGGGTTGGTCTGTAAGCACAAATGCAAAGTTTACAGGATAATTAAGTTCTGTTACTAATTAACTTAGAAATGACATGAGGATGAGTAGAGTAGGCGATGACAGAATTTTCATTTTGGGATGAACTATTCCGTCACCAAAATTATGCACAATAAAACAAAAACAAATATGGTTGATAAACAGTGTTGGGAGTAACGCATTACAAAAGTAATAATAT
>NW_015783434.1:0-1328 GCF_001515625.1 Sinocyclocheilus rhinocerous | reverse complement strand
TTTTGCAGGGTGGGATGTCTGTACAGTGTATGACAAAACAAATGTGAAATTTAAATTTTAATCTCAATTTTAATCAAAATCTCAGTTGACAAAAGAAGTCTTGTTTTTGTTTTGTCTATTTCTATCAAAATATGCTGATTAACTATTGAACCAATCAGTTCATTTACATTTGTTCAATTAATGTATTTTTAGGCTGTTATATACATGGGCTTTTGTAATGCCTTTCCAGGATGTGGGTATATCTGCGGGCTTTGCATTGTATTCTTCAGCAAACTGCTCATTGAACTGTGCCATCACATATTTCCAGTATGCTGAGGCCTCTATGCTGGGCTCTGGATCAATTATCCAGTCTGGATAGATTGTCCTGTACTCTTTATATGGATGCCACTGATCATTGGTGTCATGGCACTTAAATCTTTTGCTGCTGTACATTAATGATGTGCAGATGTCTGTGTCTAGTTTTTCAGAATATTCACATCTGTAGCGACTGAGACCTTTTGGTCTGTGAATAGAGACAAAGTGTTTAGTGTGGGCTTCTCCTCCAGCCTCACATGGTGCCTGGCAGAATGGACACCGTTTCCCACAGCCATCCACTCGTTTGAACAGCACATCCTGTGGTTTGGATTGAAGAAGATCTATTTTGCTTTGAAAATCTCTTTCTTGGAAACTAGCTTTCAGTGATTTATACATGTCCTTCACAGAACAGTGAAGACATTCAGCAAACTTTTTTTCATTTGCATTGTTCAGTGTGCTGATTGTGTCCACTGCATATTTGGGAAAAACAAGCTTGTTTTCAAGTTTCTTGCAGAAGTTTTTGATGAATCCCTTGATATTACTTATCTTTGGGTCCTGCACTGTGTCTTCAATGGCTCGAGTAAGTTCACTGATGACTTCATTGAGAAGCCTTTCCTCAAATTTGATCATTCTGTTCTCTACTGTAAAATGCTCTTTAACTTTGCCAAAAATAAAGCCTTTAACAAATGTTTCATATGATTTAATGAAATGCAAATATGTTTCAAATTTAGATTCATCAAGAAGTTTTTTCAAGACTGATTTCTGAAATGTCATCCGTGTTCCAAAAACGTTTGTTTTCACAAATCAGCTTGTCTACCATATTTCGGCCCAAGACCTCAGACATGTTTTTTTCCAAGGCAGGTTTTAGGTATTTTCTCACAAATTCATCAGCTTTCTTCTGACATTGGTCTCGTTCATGGTAAAGGTCACTGAAGTCAGAGCGGTATGTTTCTTTAAAGGTCTCCAAGGCTGTGAGTGGGTTGTTTTCTTGGATGAATTGATTGTGAATATTTTGAAATTCTCTGCTTGCAAAG
>NW_015783433.1:0-1328 GCF_001515625.1 Sinocyclocheilus rhinocerous | reverse complement strand
TAATATGTCGGGGGGATAAAAACTGTAACATTTTTTTTTTTTTTAATCTGAGTAAATATATGTATAAATATTATATGTATAATAAAATAAATTAAATTATGATGAATTATGAATAATTGTAGGTTTATTTTACATTTCATGTTACACAATATGTGCTAAAATGTCATGAAATGTCAACACTACACTGTAAAAAAATGTTTCGAAGTAAACTGTTTATTGAAAGGTTATTAGAGTATGTTTTACAAGAAAATACTATTTCAGTCTTTGTACTTCAGAATTCCATGTTTAATTCAATTTGTTACTTCTTGTTTCTTTGTAATTGTGAAATTTACTAACAGTGACAGTTCCTGAGTGAAAATGAGACCCATTTTTTTCAGTGTACGGTCTATTTTTAACTTCTGAAAATAGGCTTAATCTTCTTTAAACAAAATATAATTTCTTTTATTTGTGGGTGAACTATAACCCAGACATCTTGACAGTTTTCATAAGATTCATATGAATGTTTGATAAATGTTTCTGATAAACAATCTGAGCAGCTACTGAACTTGTAACCTCAGAGAGGATGGGCCTATTTCAGGTCTGTATTTTTGGAAACCTTCAGATGAGCTCAGTGTTGACCTGACCTCAAGGTAAAGATGCAAATATAACCCTTTCCCATTTTAAACTCTGTGTGATAGGACCTAGTTTGGTAGATACATGTGATATAATAGCTAGAAATAACACTAGCAAAAAACTTGTCAAAACAAAAGAGAAAAGCAAATGCAGATTTTTTTTCATGACAAGCTTGTCTCACAAACAGGTCATCTTAACAGTTTGAGACTCAATCAACTGCCATGTTCAATAATGAGCAAATGCTCAATCATGAGGCCCAATCCCTTTTACACCCTTCATCACAAGCTTTTACAGGAAAGCTCCTTTAGCGTCCTGAAAATGTGGTTACAAAACAATTACAAATTACAGCCATTAGTGACCCACCCAGGGAGGAACCACAAGAAGACTGACTGTATCATTCAGTTTAAAGACTGGGTGTGATTCCATATCAAACTCTGCATATTTATATGTCTGAAGTGAAATAAACCCATTAGGTATTGCAGCATCAGACACAAGACAGAATGAGTCATGGACTATTTTTATATTGCAAATTTGTCCTTTTTGGAGATTGCGTATGGCCAAAAGTTTCCTTTTTTTTTACCAGTGAATATCAATGTTGTTTCAATTATTTTTCCATGACCTTCCCAGTCATTTGTGATTACTAGATAAGGATTTTTCAGTTTAGAGAGATTGCTGAATCCGTGTATCATTCGATCATTCGTTTTTTGATTTAATAT
>NW_015783432.1:0-1328 GCF_001515625.1 Sinocyclocheilus rhinocerous | reverse complement strand
GCAAAGATATTTAACAAGTGATTTGTTTAACATTTACAACATGTTTTCATATTTTTATTATGTTTTTATATTAAGTATTTTTCAGAATTATTGTTAGCTAAAACTATTAAAAATTTATTTTGTTTATTGCAAAAAAAGCTGAAATAAAATACAAATATTGGATGACAAAAACTTAAAACACAAATTACAAATGTTGCAATTACAATTTGTTGACATAAAAACTGAAAAAATTTAAATACTTATGCAATTTATAATCTTTAGTATAATTTCTTTGTATATGTTTATATAATATTTTTATATTTATGTACACAATTAATCCAAATATTAATAAATATTATAATAGTACATAAATACTACGGAAATTGAACTGTAATAATCATTTTCAATACTGTAATAAACTTTGTTACATTTTATAACGTTTTTATAAATCTTAAATTCTCTAATTAGAAATAAAATAAAAAATGTTATATTATGAAATGTCTATCAGAGTTGTTATCATTAACTAAAGGGATAGTTCACCCAAAAATTAAAATGTTATCATTAATTACTCAACCCGTAAGACCTTCGTTCATCTATTAACTAAAACGATTAATTATTTTAAAATGTAAAATAAAGCTGAAATAAAAGAAATATAACATTAGATGAAAAACTTGAACTAAAAACACAAAAAGTAGAAAAGTTGCCTTGGCAACTAACCAAAATAAGTACTAAAATGAATAAACTGAAATAGATCTGTGAAAAAATAAAAAACGAATAAAAATGGCAAAAGCACATGAAACTACTACAGTTTAAACTAAAATTAAAATAAAGAGAAATAAAAAAAAAAGTAAAAAATATTGATAATACAATTGTCTTTAATAAAATAAAGTACACTTATTATGTATAGAATTATATTGTATAATTCTAAATTTAATGTTAAATTCAATAGAAATGTAAAAGTATTATAATAAATGTCATATTTAATATATACAATTGTACTATACATATTAACAAATTAATATTTATATTAATTCATAAACATGTAATTAAATGAACTAAATATTACATTTGAGCAATAACTTAATAATTACATTTAATATGTAAAATTGTATTTCTACTGGCTGTAATTATTGTTTATTGTTTTAAATTCATGCTGATTTAAAAAAATACAATATTGAGAATCATAAAATTTTCTTGATACAAAACACACTCTTTTTTTTTTATTTTTTAGGTGATATATACATTTTGTTGAAAAAATTTACCAAGGCTATATGTTATAGTTTTTTCATATATTAACATTTCCAAAAACACTTCCACCTAAAGCTACGGCTTTATTAACTCTGCAAAGT
>NW_015783431.1:0-1328 GCF_001515625.1 Sinocyclocheilus rhinocerous | reverse complement strand
TTACATAATCATATATTATTAATTTTTTATTTTTATTTTTTTTTTTACAGTTTTTTTTGTTTTAAAAGAAAATTATTTTATGAATATGTACCATTTTTAGGCACTTGACATTCAAATGATTTTTATTAAACCGTACTAAACAAAATAGTCATTTCCTATTATTTTATATATTGTTGTTACACAATTTTGCCTTTTGCATGGAGTTTCTTAACTATTTGAAACCGTTTGAATTACTCGAGTCAAAGAACAGGTTTGTCACTATCTTCTGAGGATCATCCGCGTGTCTCTGTTGTATGTGTAGGTTCTGACTCTGTGTAGGCCGGTGGACTCTCGTTTGGAGCATGTGGACTTTGAGAGTTTGCTGCAGTGGCTCAGTGTGACCAGACTCCTGCAGGTCTTCGCTTCTCTGCTGCTGGAGAGGAGAGTGATCTTCATCGCAGACAAACTCGGGTACAGACCACCACCCATGCTGATACCCACATAGAGCTACGGCTAGAATTAAATTCAAACCTAACTCTGTTTGTCTCTGGCCAGTGTCTTATCCCGATGTGCCCATTCTGCCTTGGCGTTGCTGTATCCCTTCACGTGGCAGCACACGTTCGTACCGGTGCTTCCTGCCAACATGCTGGACATATGCTGCTCTCCCACTCCTTTTGTAATGGGGGCGCTGTCTCCATCTTTGCCTGAGGTGCTGGATATGCCCATTGAGGAGGTCAGTCACTTTGAAGGAGCCTATTTAAGTCCACTTAAAATTCTAATCAAGGCTTTTTCCACCAAAATTGGTAGTAATTAATTTTTTAGTAATAATTTCAAACATCTTTCTGACCTGTAGACCTTAGTCAGGGTAGTGCCATATTTAATATTTTACAGGAATTAAATTGAGGCTGTGAGGGATAGAAATACAGTGGGTTCAATGGATTGTACTTTTGTTTAGCAACTAATGTATCTAATGTAACTAATGTTTAGCATCTGATGAAACATCTTTCCGAAAATAACTTTCAACTGAACGTGTTCCAGGACCTTTATACAGTGGGTATCATTGTAAAGACTGTATGTCTTATCCCTCACAGCCTCGTTTTCATCTGCATTAAATTCAATAAGCTGACTAAGATCCACAGAATAAAGATCTTTATGTACATGATTTAATAAACACTGAGTAATATTGATGTATGATGTATTGGTGGTCATGTGTGAATGTGTTAAAGATTTCCAGAGATTTTCTCAGATTAGTTTTAATAATTTGACTGGGTTATGAACAATAGAGTGTTTTATTTCAAAACAATCCAGTTTTATATGATGCACAAAACCTTTCAGTCTTACTTAAGAAT
>NW_015783430.1:0-1328 GCF_001515625.1 Sinocyclocheilus rhinocerous | reverse complement strand
CTAACGGTCTCTTAGTTTTAATCTTTAAAAACACAAGTAATTTAATAATTTAACACAAGAAAATCTATTCAGTTATTATAATATGATACCTAAATTCACGTGTAGCATCTAAAATAGTTGGCTTTAGTTTTTAGTAATTTATTTTTTATTTATTTTGACAAAGTTATATAGAATTTTATATTCTAAACTTTATATCATGTTTATATTATAATTTTACAGTATACAGTACTGTGCCATTTTTTTGGTTACCAATCATAACACAATTAGAAAACATTTATTGGCTTATGTGTATGTGCCAGAATTGTGTGTTCCTACAGCACATTACATTTCCAAAGCTAAAAACAGTCACACACAATTCCCAACAATACAAATTTCAATTTTTTTGTGTCTTCAGTTTGTTGCTAATTAGCAAACAAAACAACAGCCTAGCCTACTAGCTTAGCATAGGGTTAAAACTATTTTGATATGTTTTTGATCAGGCATGAGCTTATGATTCCACAAAGACTTGGCCCCATAATCCTTCTAGTCTTTATTAAATTATTAAAACGATTAAAATGGTACCTTTCTTCATCCTCTTCCACTCAGACGACCGACGTTAGTCATGTGATTGAACTTCCTGCTATGCTCTGATATTCTGATCAAAGAGTCGGAGTCGGGTTGAGGGGCGTCATGGGTAACCTGCAGCTCTCAAAGGTAAATACTTCTCGCTTCTGCAATTGAAGAACGATAGTGCTAACATCTGAGATCAAGCCTAGCGTAATGCTTTAAAGGGTTCACAGTGAAGTTAATGTGCTCTGTGTGTGTGCGCACGGATGTGTCCATAGGTGGAGTGTGTGTGTCCAGCGCTATTGCTGCCTGCTGTCAGCCTATTTCAGCGTGTACAATGCAGAGCTGAAATGGTTTCAGAGTATTCTGTGTGTGAGCGTGACCCAGACCGGCCCCGCATCGCAACCTCCATCTCTAGCTCTGATTGGGCTGCTTTGACAGCCGCGAACTCCTGCGTTTGTATGGACTCCTATCTTTCTGGAGCTTCCAAACTGCTCTTTCTCTGTTCAAAATGAGCAGGGCATAGTGAGGGACCTCATCCATTCTGTTGATGCCCTCTGCCAGAGCCTGAGTCGGCCCTTTGGACCCACATCCAATTGAAACAACCGTGCTTCTATTCATTTGGCCGTAATTGACCAGTTCTGGCTAGCCTTCCTCGTGACATGGGAACAAAAAGGGTTACACTGTGTCCGAGGGGCAAATTAATTTTTCTTCCACCATGTTACGGGCCGTTTGGTATGACTAGGCACTAGGCTTGCTGCGATAGACGGTGTTTTCGGTTA
>NW_015783429.1:0-1327 GCF_001515625.1 Sinocyclocheilus rhinocerous | reverse complement strand
ACATTTTAATTTTAAACTTTGATATAATTTTCACTGTATATGGTAAGGTAGCTTACAGTTGCGTTAACCAATTGACGTTTTTTGCTGTAACACTTTCACATTCCTAGTTAAAAGGATTGTTTTACACATTCCATACTGTGTTGTTTAGTTTTGGTATTTGTTTCTGCACATACCCGGCATTTTAAATGCACAATTCTGACAGTGTTTGTGACTGTCTGATAGTTGAAATCGGAAACTGCTAATAATATGATTAAACACAGTTCATATTCATATGTTCTGCTAATTGTATTGAATCTGAACTTTATTTCCTGATAGAAATTCAGCCAGAACTGAAACAGTGTAACAGTTTCACTCATGTGCAACTTCTGTTTTAAAGTTGGTCTACTGAACAGAATCAACATATTGTTTAATCCACATAAATCCCATAAAATTAAAATATTTGTGCTGCGTTTTATTTTATTTAGTGCAGTCATTTGTTTATTATTTTTTTAACATGCAGAGCAGCCATATCTAGAAAAGGAAGGACCACTTTCTTTATATAGTGTAGGTATATTTATAGGTATAGTGGAAAAATGTATGTATATGTATGGACCTTTATGTAGCATTATGCATGCAAATGTACGTATTAAAACACAATTATGATTGATTTCTCCTCTCTCATTGATTAATGAAATTCAAAAGACCTCTGCAAGGTTGTTATTTTCCATTCTTGTGCAAAGTTTATTTCAAACTGTTTGGTTGACTTAAGTCTCACCTTACATCAGAAGACAGACCCTGTAAGCAAATACAAGAAAACTGTTGGAAATTTGCATGTTCAACTTGAGTCCCTAGACAAATGGCCTGCCTGTGGTTGACATATGCATGTCTCTAGGATATGTATAGGTTACTACAGTCAGTTGCACTGGGAAGTGAATTTTACAAATGAAATTAACTTCAAGGATGATATTTTGACTTGAGGTAGAGTTTTAGTACACATACATATTTACAGTCAATTGTATTTCAGCTTCTTGTGTCCAGATTCTGTGGAACAATGGACAAGGAGCCCCAAACTAAAGCAGAACCAGCAAAGAGCACAGTCAACACCACGACCACCACAGCGGTGAACCCTTCCCATCAGGCCAATGGCGCCCCGAAAACTCCTCCTGCACTCACAACTGTAACCACCTTCCACAATCAACCCACCCCCACCAACAGAAAAGTAGTGCAGGTATGTTTGCTCAAACCATGTTCATTTTTTGGTATAATTTCTGCCCTTTTTCAAAGAGTTGGCCCTTTTAGCAATTGTATATATGAAGAGTTTGGTTCCAAAACGCTATAAATCCATTTT
>NW_015783428.1:0-1327 GCF_001515625.1 Sinocyclocheilus rhinocerous | reverse complement strand
TAAGAGTGTACTTTCAGATATTTAAAAAGCTGTGCCATTTTACAAGCATAAGCTTTTTATAGATATATAAAAAAAATCAGTCTGGCGAGTAAACTAAAAAAATATACTAGCCAATAGCGATTCTATTGCCAAGGTGTGTGTAAGAGGGTCGCAATGGTGATTGAAAGCATTGCAGGAAGGTTATGTTGTTGCAGTCAATCTATTTGTGACTAATTTGTAATATTGATGTAGTTCTCTACAGTTAAACCACATTTTATGGTTTATTTCTGCTTTTTTGTCACTCTGTCAGTAAATTATAGTTTTTGATTGACTTGTCAATATTATTAGTTATTTATTCATTCGGCTTGATTCAGACACTTTTCCTCCAGGTGAATTATTTACTAAAGGTGAACATGTTCTCCTTTAAGCAACCTTTCAGTATCTCTTGATTTGCAACCCAAAAAAAATGATTCACAGTCTGAGATGGAAACCACAGAGGAATTCTGGGATAGCCATTGACGGTCCTTAAGTCTCCTGTGTATTCTTCCAGTCTTATTATGTGGCCTTCAATTTGTGATTAAGTGGTCTCTCAGACCTCTGACTAAGAGATTGACCTTTGGCATTGTATAGAAGGTGGTGGAAAATGGATTCCAGAACTACGATCCAGTCCAATAATGTCTTTGTGCCTCCTGTAGCACTTATGATAGCAGTATCTTGATTGGTCACTGAGTTCTCCGTTGATAAGCGCACATCTGGACTCAGATGTGAGCTCAGCCAAACAGGATGCCAAGAAACGACCCTAATGAATGAGATGCCAATCCAGTGAGTGAGAAAGTAAAACTAAATCCTTCCTTACTCATGAAAATCACGAAAGGGGGGAAACCGGAGAGTGCGATAGCAGGAAGCGAATTCGAGATTACACCTAGCTCTCCACTAACAACGAGACGACCTCTCCACCCTTCTCTCCTTTCCTCCGTCGTCTTTCCCGTACTGCTTTAAGAAGCGAAGTAGGAAGGAGTGGCGGAGAGAAAGGAAGCCTTTTGTTTACAGACGAACAATGCTGCGAACAAGTGCGTGCGGCCCTAGAGCTGGAGACAAAACATGGCTGCAGACAGGCTGGGCAAGGCTGGGCCGCTCGTCAGATAGTGCGAGGGGAAGTGGTTTAAGAGAGAGAGAGACGGGGAGGAAGAAGGCCTGCATTCCAGTGAGATGCCTCAGCCTGTTTGGAGTGACTGGATTATGCATTCAGAAAGTCATGGATGAACTCATGAGCAGACCTTTCAGTAATGCAAACGTTCAGTCATATATATATATATATATATGTATGTATGTACAGGTGCATCTCAAT
>NW_015783427.1:0-1323 GCF_001515625.1 Sinocyclocheilus rhinocerous | reverse complement strand
TATATATATATTCATTTTACGTTAATAAGAACTCAAAACGTACATTAGTTGCAACTGGCATACTGAATACTAGATTCAATGGAACGACACAAACCTGACTAAAATTATTCACTTCCATATTTTCACTTCCTGCACACAAAATTATCTGAATACATAGATACTAACGATAATAATATACCAATTATAAACAAGTCGTCAAGTTTATTTTATCTGGCACCGTTGGGCCAGTAGATGGCGCTCACGAATGCGGGACGCTTTTCAATGCCCATACTGGCGGTGCCAGTTTTTACATTAGAAAAAGAATGTAAAATCATACATTAAAACCACTAAACTGTTTAACTTTGATCCATTTAATTTGAACTTTTACCATTTAATTTTAACCATTTTATTTAAATGGAATGCAAGACAAAACGTTATTTTGTGGTAAATCTCATTTAGGCTATTTTAACTAGCTACAAAAACAATATCATTATCAATGCATTGATATTTTATTAGATAACAGTTTCTTCTTCTTTTTTATATTATGCACGTCAGGCCAACATTTAAATGAAACAAAACAAAACAAACAAACAAAAAAACATGAAAAGCATACCAGTCAGCCCCAATAAAAGTAACCACTCTGTTATTACCCCAGTAACAGAGTTGTGCCTATTATTTAAATATGTGTTTGCTTTTTGTAATAATACTTACATTGTCAAGGCTTTGTCACAGCAGTCTACCAGAGAATGGAGACCCAGACACAGAATGGCCACAAGAGAGAGCAAAAAATAAAGATAAATAAATAATACTGACTCAGGACTATGACTACAGAAAATAAAAAAAATAATAAAAAAAATAAGGCTTGAGAAAACTAGCAAAAATAAAGAGGGGAACTAGATTAGAGCAAAATTACAGGAACAAAGACAACCTAGTAAACTCAAAAGGAATTAAATACAATGCTACTGATGGGGAAAGTTAAATATAACAATGCCAATAAGACCTGATGACTAGCAAGAAATTCTCACACACAAAGAATGCATGCAACAAACCAGCAGAGACATGACAGACAAGACTGGCTTTAGCTTTAGACTTGGATGTGAGTCACACCAGACATACCTGTTTTGCACACGTCTCTTAACCTGTTTCAAATGTCAATATGCTGATGTACATGTCTCTCTATCTGTATGTGCAGTGAAATGGCAGACGCCAATATTTTAGTGGTTCAGGATCAGTTCAACTGTAGATAACTGATAATCTTTCCTCACTAAAACATTTCAAGTCCATTGAGGATTAGGCTACTGAAGATTTTTAAAGGGGTCATATGATGCTGCTAAAAAGAACATT
>NW_015783426.1:0-1327 GCF_001515625.1 Sinocyclocheilus rhinocerous | reverse complement strand
TCTTCTTTTGATTTAATTTTCACTGGTTTCATAAAGAATAGGACTGAAACTGGCCTGTCAGACATCAGCTGGGTGAATTTGTCTCTCAGCTGGACTCTCAAAATTAGCTTAAAGAGTGTCATGCTTAAATTAGCAAATCGTAAGCACTTTCTCATTGCATTTGTGGGCCGTATGTGTGTGTGTGTGGTTTTAGAGCATTGGAGGCAAAAAGGTAAAGTGGTTTGAAAGTGATTATTTTCCACTTAATGCAGGTTAGGCTGTTAACTGCTATGTGCAAAAAGAAAGTAAGCAGAAATGCTGACGTCCATGGTAATTATTGTGAAGAGAGAAAAACTGTTCCCTTCAAAAACAGTGTGAGAGAGATCCATTCTCATAGTTTCTCTTCTATTGTACCCAGCTCTCAGTTTAGAGGGGTGTTTTTGGTTGGGATAATGTGCACTGATAAATTATGCAGAATAAAACCAGGAATATGCATTAATAAAGTAAACAGCGTCCATTTTGATTGTATACTGATTTTAAAACTGGATGTTTTTCATTAGCAGTGTGCGGTGACGTTCACGTGATGTCCTGTGCCTGTCTGAAGTTGGAAATTTTGACTCTTTGAGTTAAATTGAATGAGATTTACAAATCTTTTTTTTTTTTTAAAGTTATATTTATGGGCTTTTTGTGCCTTTTAGTTTGAGAGGACAGTGGCGAGATGACAGGAAAGTATTGGGGTGGACTCAATTCAAACTCAGGTCGCTGTGAGCGCAGTTGCGCTATATGTTGACGCACTAACCACGAGGTTATCGACAAGATTTACAAATCTTTGATGGATGTTTCAGTTTAAAACAATGTATCAGTTTTCATCAATGAGTTATCTATTTGTTTTTGTCATGCTATAAGGAAAAAAAATCCACGGAAAAACAAAAAAGGTGGTAATTTCTGCCAAAACAATATTTATTTATTTATTATTTTACAGATATTTCCTTTAAACCTAAAACACAACACAATGCGTAATTCAAAATACAGGCAAAACACTTGTGAAAAATCAATATGGAAAATTCTTTTATATTAACACAGTACACTGGGCCCTATTTTTATGGACTTTTCGTAGTGCAGCAGAAGTACACAGCACATAATTTGTTACTTTTTCTTAGCTATCTTTATCAGATTTTCTGCAGTAATTTGTTCAACACTATTAACATGTAATGAGGCTAAAAATGAAGTTCTGTTAATTATGTTAATATATACAGCACATGTTATTTCCACAATTAATTCCACAGAGAAAGAGCTTGTACAAATATATATATATACATATATACATATATATATATACATATATATA
>NW_015783425.1:0-1326 GCF_001515625.1 Sinocyclocheilus rhinocerous | reverse complement strand
GAAATCATTCTAATATGCTGATTTGCTGCTTAAGAAATATTTCTTCTTATTATTGTCAAGGCTGAAACCTTTTTCAATAGAGCTCAGATTGAAAATGTGGGAGTCTAATTTAAACCTTTATCATTTCACTTATAATTCAAATCCTGTAACATTCTGAAATCAATATTTTGAACTTTTCCCCTACCAACTGCTTAAAATGTAACTTGCAATAAATAAAAAGCACAATTCAGTTACATTCTTCACACGGCAAATCCTCAGAACAGCAGCTTTCATGAATAACTCAAGATACAATGCTGTGAATTACACCTATTAACCTTTAAAAACCATCTCTAAGAACTCAGGATTACAGATGTGCTCAATCTTTTTATGCTCGTGTGAATCATTGATGACACTGTATCAGCACTCTATCGCTCAATAGAATTATTCTCATCTGTGAGTGTGAATTTAGGTTACCCAGTTGAGGTCACACTAAAAATGATGTCATTCAGCTCAGTCCAGGAAAACCATGATGTCATTACTGACTTCCAGGAAGCATTTTAGCATCAGCATATCTAAAACGAATTCTGGTGCTCCCAGAGTGCACTACAGGTGAATAGGTGAAGTTGAGGGGTGGAAACTAATCTACTTTCGCCTTCTGGAAAACCCGGTGATGTCACATATAAAGAGCTTTTGTGAGACTTGCAGTCTACAGTTTATAGTTTCTGCACGTTCCTCTGACCAGCCTGCCGATGTGTCATGTGTATTTAAAGAGCTTTACTCTAAAAAACAAGCTGATTACCATACAAATTGATGGATAGTGTCATCATTACAGAAAGCATTATAATCCTCAGTAGAAAATCTTATCTTTTAACACTGTCAGCATTTTTGTCATCCAAATTAGCAAACCATTTTGTCACTGAAATGGGAAACAAATTACAAGAGTTAGTACAGATAGGTGACACAAACTTGGTTAGTCATGCTCCTTCAAGGCCTGGTGAAATCATATACTGACTGGTGATGTCACCTAGAAATGAGCTCATTACCACATTTCCTCATCTACTACTTTAGAAAATGCATTCGGGATTTTATTCAAATTCTCTAGGGCTCTCTTTTTTAATATTTATACTTTTATTCAGAAAGGATGCACTAAATTGATAAGTTTTAAGCAGCACAAATGTTTTAAACATTGACAATAAGAACATCACAGGACTAAATTACATTTTAAACTATATAAAAAACACAATTATCTTACATTGTAATAATATTTGACAATATTTATTGTAGTTTTGATCAAATAAATGCAGCCTTGGTGAGCTCTCATTCAAAGGCATTAACAAAATATCACAG
>NW_015783424.1:0-1327 GCF_001515625.1 Sinocyclocheilus rhinocerous | reverse complement strand
GTGATGAAATGGATGAGTGAGATTAATGGCTGCTGTTGCTCTGATTTGTGGCCTGAAACATCAGCAGCATCTCTTGATAAACTGAAATCCTGCACCCGTTCAACCCTCCCCTCCCCTTTCTCTCTCCCTCTCTGTTGGATATGTAGTGTCTGGGACAGTACCATTCCAGCAGACAGGGTCCATTACAAAAACATCCCCTTGGGTTCTGTGGAAAGGTTTAAGCTGACACAAACACACAGACACACACACACACACACACAGAGCATGTATTAGTATGCAGCAGGCATTACTGTAGGTATATGCCCCTCTCTCAGACACACATACTGACGCTGGTGACAGTTTGTCTGCTCAATACTGTCTGCATCCTCCAGTTATTCTCCACTTATTGGCTGTTTGTTCTCCATGAGGTGGATCTGATATCTTTATATGTAGCAAACCTGAACCTCTCTACATCCTTAGAGATTACAGAAACACACGCAGGCACAGACTTAACCTTTATACACATTAAAACAGAGAACAAATTAATCATACAGATGAATTGCTTTCATTATGTGAACGCTGTCCTATAGCTGTGCTAGATTTGTAATTTAGCTGCTTGCTCACTTTTTTTTTTCTGGTTAGTGTTTCATGTTTAAAATCAAAGTGAAATGACATCCATAACCCATTTTAATTGTGTAATATGACATACACAATACACAAAGGTTTGGGGTTGGTTTTTGAAAGAAGTATGTTAGGCCCACCAAAGGCTGCATTTATTTGACGAAAAATACAGCAAAACAGTATAATTGTGAAATATTATTGCAGTTTAAAATAACTGTTGTCTATTCGAATATATTTAAAAATGTCATTTATTCCTGTGATGCAAAGCTAAATATTCTTCAGAAATCATTCTAATATGCAGATTTGCTGCTCAAGAAGAGCTAGTGACACAGTAGAAAAGGAAAATTCTTTCAGGTACGGAGCGAGCTATTTTCAGTTGTTTTTTTTTCTTTGTAATAATGTGCATGAGAAATGAGTATTAAGAAAGTAACTGATTATTTTCAGGCCTCTCTTATTCTTTCAGTAGTCACCGTTACAATTCCCTCAGGTAGACAGGCTCGTTGTGGGGGAGTAATGAAACAGTGCTTAGGTGTTAAAACAGGTTACTGCAGCGCTGAAGAATCTTATATGCTAGAATGTGTGTGGGCTACAGTAAATGAAATTCAGCTGTCCATCATTTAAAAGACTCTTCATGACTGAAAAATCAAAATTCCCTTGATCTTTTGATATATAAGACGTCATTGTGCTATAAAAACATTCTGTAAGTTTTAGAACTCAAAACTTTCTC
>NW_015783423.1:0-1327 GCF_001515625.1 Sinocyclocheilus rhinocerous | reverse complement strand
ATCACATTTATGACTAGAAAGAAAATAAACAACTTATAGCAAGCACAATGCTTTCTCTGTGCCGATCCATACAGATCAGCTTTGCCGGCATGCACTCAAAGGGACAGTATACCCCAAAATTAAAATTTTGTCATCATTTATGCAAAAGAATGTCTTGAAAAATGTGTACATACATTTTGTCCATACAGTGGAAGTCATTGGGGTCTAAAATATTGTCTTTCGCTGCATGGGAAAAAACTTATTTTGTAATCCACAAAAAAAAAATAGTTTTATACGCTTAAAGGGATAGTTCACCCCAAAATGAAATTTCTGTCAACATTTACTCATCCTTAAGTTGTTAAAAAACCTATATGAGTTTTTTTTTCTTCTGTTGAGCACAAAAGAAGATATTTTGAAGAACGTTGGTAATAAAGCTGTTCTTTCTATAGTTATTCTATGGAAGTCAATGGCAATGTCAGCTGTTACCAACATTCTTCAAAATATTTTCTTATAACACAAAATATCCTTTGTGTTCAACAGAAGAAATAAACTCCTACAGGTTTGGAACAACTTGAGGGTGAGCCTCAAGACAATCTGAACAATCTGAAGACTCATCCACTATAAAGTACTTTTTGTGCTAAGGAAAGGTTCCATGGATGTTAAAAGATCCTCATGGAACCATCAATGCCAATAAAGAACGTTTTTTTCTTTTCTTTTTTTTTTAAGAGTGTAGGATTGGAACAACATGAGTCAGTAAATGAAGTCAATTTGTGCTGTACTGATTCTCTTCGTGCTACTCATGAGAATGTCACAATGACATATACATGTGCAACAGTGTCTTTGAACTGATTTCAGGCTTGTGGAACTAATGAGCAGATGTCTTGCTTTTGGATCCTTGCACCAAAGAAGAAGCGAGGAAGCATTATGTTGTCTGGCATGTAGCAGCTCCTTTTTAAAAGGCTCTAAAGAGAACCCCTGTTGGGCTTTTGGAACACAACCAGTTAAATAAACAGCACTGCATCCCACATGAAGCTCTTATCTCTGTTGAGAGAGGTGGCAAGGGTAGGTTGAACCTGCTTATGGAGCACAGACAGCATTCATTTTCCACACATGAGTGAAAAACCTCCACACTTATTGTTATAAATATTCATGGGGCTAATGAGAGGAGTCTATCCTGAGTCTTTAGCAGCAGAGAACGTGAACGGGAGCGAGTGAGACCGCTATTGGAAATCACGACAATGCATGTGATCCTTCCAGTAATTGGATGGTCAGAATATACACCCCCTCCCTCCCCCTCCCCCCAACCCTTCATTTTTAATTTATGACAGTAGGTGTCTCAGTGGCAGCG
>NW_015783422.1:0-1327 GCF_001515625.1 Sinocyclocheilus rhinocerous | reverse complement strand
GTCAGAATTGTGAGATAAAAAGTCGCAATTACCTTTTTTTTTTACATTTTTTAATTCAGTGGCGGAAACGGGCTTCCATAGAAAACTCATATTTTGATTTCTTTTTTTTTTTTCTAAAAGATATTTTTGCTCTATGTCTGAGCAGAGCCTGAGATGAACTGGGCATCAAGAGCCAGAGTCTTGTGAATGTGTTTTTGTGAGTATCTGATTGGTTGATTGATTAATCACATGATCATGATCAGCTGTGCTTGAGCTTTTAAAGCTCCTGTGAGATGGTTTCGAACAGCGACCTGCTGTTTCTGAGAGATTGGCATCTTACTTTCTCTGTGGCTGTTTATTTTTTTTCTGTCTTCCACTCAGAAAAAGATGGTTATTAATTTTCTGTGTTCATCATCAATTTACTTTTCTATTAGTTGTTCAAGCCTCTGTTAGGCTCTATAGGAGTTTTGTGTTTTCATAACACCTTTCTTTGGCGAAACCGGTTTCTTTTAAAGGATTTTCTTTCTGTTTATGAATTTTCTCTTATTTTGACTTTCCTGAATGAAGAAAGTGCTGACTGTACCAGTTTTTCTTTTTGACCGCAATTTGCTTGCTCTTAAAATTTACAACGGCGGTAAAGCCTGTGAAATATTGGTTATTTTTAATCAACTGCTTTTCCTAAAGTGAAGAACTTTTTTATTATATATTATTATATAAACACCCACCCTCTCATTAAACTGCCAAACAATTACATAAGCTTCAGTAATTGATATTTTTCATGACAAAAAGTTTAAAAAGTTCATTTTACGTTCCTCTGCCTCGTCAATGTCAAAATGATTGCGATGACCAATCAAATCAAAGTAGGCGGGATTTACCGTTTAAAAAATCCGCGCGCAATCTTCAGCGCGCCGCTTTTAACGGCGAAAGAGTGTGAGGCGAAATGTAAGTAGCTAAACATTTAATATTTGACAACTTTTTTTGAGATAGAAATATTAAACGACAGACAGTATTGTCCAGTTATGCAAAGTATTCGACTTCTGGGGTCAAATTTCGTCGTTTGAAGTAAAATTTATTATGTATGTGACTTTCGTAATTGAATGTCACGAGAAAATATAAGCATATTTCTTTACTTTCTTTACTTTTTTATTTCCCTAAGTCCCCCCGCACCCTATTTATACACTTATAGTGTTGTAAAAATTCAAGTATTTCTTTTGTACAGAGCTAATTTCGATTTTCAGTACTTCTCACTTTAAAATATGGTCAACAAGTTTAATTTGAAATTAGGTTTTGTTTACTCCGAACCTCAATATTCGATGCTAGTTATTTTTAAGCCTTTTTTTTTTTTTAA
>NW_015783421.1:0-1327 GCF_001515625.1 Sinocyclocheilus rhinocerous | reverse complement strand
TATATATATATATATAAAGTATAGTATTTCAGTCTGGCGAGTAAAAAAAAAATGTACTAGCCAATGGCAATTCAATTGCCAAGGTTTCCATAGAGGGTTGACGTTACTTAACTTACTTGACATGCTACATCTCTGACACTAGGGACAGTATAGTTTTTACTTCAAGGTTTAAAGGTGAAGTATAAACAGTAATCTTACAATACTCACCAAGTACTGGGGTCAAAATGTAGATTAACATGAGCATCACTCTATGGTTCAGAATTTGGCGAGATTGTTGTTGGTATTCTTTGCAGACGCAAACTTGACTTCCTTTCCAACAGGTAAGCCTGGCTAGGCCACTAACTTGTTTACATTAGCTTGTTTAGATATTAGCTGGATGGACCCTGGAGGGGGGAAGTAGGAGTTTTTTGAAACTGTAATTATGATGCTATAGTTAGTCTGCTTGTCAAAACTAAGACATTGGAGACTGAGAAGGTGTTCAAAAGAGTTACAGCTTTCCAGGCCTCAGAAACATAGTTGTCTCTAGAAGTCACGTCATATTAGAGAACGAGTCCCACCATTGTGTCTCTGAAATTGTAATTGTTAATGATTTGTTGGTGAGCAATGCTAACTGTCATCATGTGGAATCCCCTGTCATATTCCTTCTAGATCACTGGAGGGCCCTGCAGAATTAGATGCTCTGATGTGTAGTTTCAGGACACTAGGCCTTTTATTATGATATACTGTATAATTCTGAGCACACGCCTAAATATGTTTCAGGAATGGAGCGGTGCCGTTTTTACGAGCACCAGCCAGAGCAACAATTGGCCACAATAAGGAAAGGACAGGCATGACTGCCATTTATATTAAACTTTATGGCAGAAAAGACTTCAGATGGTTTGAGTCTCTGCACGTTCTGTGATGTCATAATGAAGTGTAAATGCCGATTATGGTTTCCAAAGAGGAAGCTTTTTCATATTGGGAATATTTGTGTGTGAGTGAAAAAAAACCTCAATGGCTTTGCAGAAGCACGAGACGTGTCTGAAACGAACTCGAAAGGTTCATCAAACGTACGTTTTATATTCACAAAGAACTTAAAACTGCTTGGAAGGCAGTTTCCCGAGCGCTGTGATGGACAGCTTATTTTGGCGTGGTAAGATGGTGTAGATATAAGGAAATGAATGGCACATCCGTTCGGCTCTTAATGCGGCTGATGAAGACAGACGCTTCACGGACACTCTGATTCTAATTAGCATGCTAATTGGAAATTCGAAGACAAACAATGGGAGGTGTGCAAGTTACTTTTTGCCGTGGCCTCTCTTTTGTGCTGTTCTAGAGCGAGAGACAG
>NW_015783420.1:0-1327 GCF_001515625.1 Sinocyclocheilus rhinocerous | reverse complement strand
CTATTTGCTATCGAAAACAGAAAAATTACTAATTGAAATCACTGAAACTGATAATCATATTTTTATTTACATGGATAGTTCCTTCAAAACTAAAAATTATATTATTTACTTTTCGTCTGTGGTACACAATCTATGTTGAAGATTGTTGGTAAACAAAAATGACATCCACTGTATGGACCAAACAATCTCAAAATATCTTTTTTTGTATGTTCACAGTTGAGAAAAGTCAACTCTGTAGGGAATTAATATTTTAGAATATTATGTGCAAAGAGAACAGTAGGTCAGATTATTTTTCTCCTCCTCTAGTGTCTCAGACTGTCAGTTCTTTCAGTTAAAGGACAGTAAGAACAGAGAGAGAGAGAGAGAAGAGAGGGGGGTATTTTTGCCATCTCATAACTGTCTTGTTTTTCTGTTATTGATTGTTTTTGTCTGGCGTATTGACTGCTTTGCAAGGGCAGCCTGAGTGTAATAGGAAAATTACAGCCCTCTTTTGTCCTTTGACTAATGTGGCACATAGACGCCGCTCTGCCCTTCTGCACATCTGATGCTGCTCACTGTGGATGGGGCTTCTGCATTGTCAGTCTGAGAGTGAACAATCCAGAACTTAGAGGCCAGATGCGCTGGTTCACTTTTGCATTAATAGACCCAGCATAATACTGAGTTTGTAATGAAGGAAAAAAGTTTGTATTAGTATGTTTCATTCAGTACTGAAAAGCACTGTATTAATAAGCAGTTCAATGCAGCGGCAAGGCCAGGAAAGTGGGTTCATCATGTGAAATAGGATGGACATTTATTCGGTGCATCTTTATATTATTTAGAATTTTATCAGCGTGGGTTTTTGAATAAGTGAATTACAGCATTATGTCTTGAGTTTCTAGTAGCTCCCTACTTTTACACAACTGTGTGCTAAAATGTTTTTCCTTTGTGTCAAAATGATCCCTGTTCTGCGAAAATGCCTTAAAATTCTAACTTAATGCATGCCAGGCCAGTGGTTGGCAATGTCACTTTGTAAAGAATCACTTTGTGAAAATGTAATAACCATGCACATGACGTCACCATTTTCACCAATCTCTGTTTTTGTAGTTTGCATGAAGACGATACTGGTGTCGTTTTCAAAAACGTCCACTTTGAAACTTGTTTTCAAAAGTTTGCATTATCAGGCCCCCATAATTCTGTTGGGTTACGCTTTATTTTAAGGTGTCACTGATACAGTGTAATTATACATTTAAGTACTGAGTAATATTATTTACTATATGGTTAGGGTTAGGATTAGGATTTGGCCTATGGTTACTTGCATGTAATTATGCATAATTTATTGTTATTATAA
>NW_015783419.1:0-1322 GCF_001515625.1 Sinocyclocheilus rhinocerous | reverse complement strand
ACTGCCATGAAACATCTTAAGCAGAGGTTCAGGGAAAATTGGAAACACAGCCAGTGAATACAAAGAGTCATGCTGACCGCATCGTACCTCACAGCTAATTGCTTTGGGGGGCAGATAAATAATGCCAATTCAGAGAAGCCTATCTTGAAAATATTGAAAAGTACATCAAGGCTGAAGTAACTTTTACCTTGATACAAACATCGACTGAACAGATGCAAAACACCTTAAGGAACAGGCTGCTGGCAAAGCATCTAGGAAGGCCGTTATTGATCAATGGCTACAGCTTCAGCGGCCTGTACAATTCATTATAAAGGTGGTGTCTCTAAATCTGTAATCATACTCAAAAGGCCTAGATGTGTAGAAGTTTAGTATTTTGCATGTTTGCCAACTTAACCCCAAGTACCCTTTTAATTTCAGTTAATGGTCATGAGATCAATAAACAAACAATTCAAATGCCCTTACTGCTAATTATCTATTTTGCTCTGAAATCTCTCATCTTACACAAATTGAACTTGCTACTCATGCACTGAGCAGATAGTAAGGCAGAATGTCTGGCTCATAAAACAATGAATCAGTTAATATTTTTTTATTTTATTTTTTTATGTAATCTATTTGCAGTCCAGGCGATGGTCATGTTTGCTATGTAAACTAACCTGATTGAACTGTCAACATTGCTACTAAACTACTCAAATCAAGTAACCCTTAACAAGCCCTGCTGTTGGTCCGAAATCTAATTGTGATGTGCAATACAGTGAAATGATTACATTTAATGTTATATTTGCATGCATTTACAATTGTCTCTTTAATCTGGTGAAGTATCTACAATTCCAGATATGTGGAATAGGATAATGTTTGGGTGGAAAGCACCAAGTTTGATTTAAATTTCATGTGTAATCAGACAAAACACATAGAATTGGGGAGCTGTAACCTGTAACCTTCTTAATCTAACAATGCCCTTAATATCTCTAACTACAAGCCATAGGCAAAAATAGACAGACATCACATTTGTATATGTGACATACTGGCTATAATGCACTATAATTTGTGTATAATGTTTCCTTTTTATATAGTTCTGTTTTTTCTCTTTAATATGTGGGGGCAGGCAAAACATTTCATGAAGGATAGATAGTTAGATAGATAGATAGATAGATAGATAGATAGCAGGCCCGTAACCAGCTATCAGGCCACCGAGGTCCAGACCTCGGTAATTTTTTCATGTTCAAAAATATAATTTGTTCTTTGACTGACTAATTTGCTGTTAAACTCCTCATATGAATATCTGCATGACATGTATAATTCAGTTTAGACAGTTTGCAAGAATG
>NW_015783418.1:0-1326 GCF_001515625.1 Sinocyclocheilus rhinocerous | reverse complement strand
ACCCATTCACTGCAGAGGATCCATTGGTGAACAAGTGACGGAATGGTAAATTTCTCCAAATCTGTTTTGATATGGATAAAATATCCATCCAAGAAATAACAAATAGCCAAAAAGTAGTACTCTGGAATATTTGATTCTGATTGGTCGATGGCTAGATTCAGTGAACAAATATGTTTGTATAACAATGACTAAAATATATATTTGACTGTTATCCATGTGTGGCAACCCATTTCATGTCTGTTTCTTCATTTATTTTGTGAGCTAAGTAGGATTATTTACAGTCAAATGATTAGTATCTGCAAAAACGTTGATTCATTTTGCATTCGTTTATTTACAATAAATTCTTTTCATATTGTTCCAATGCAGCTTTTAAAAAGACCAACGCCTCACAAACCTGCAATGAGTAATGAGGAAAAAGATGCAGAGTTCTTGTATGTTCTGTCTCTTTTCCACTTTTAGACATTTCCTTCCGGACATAAACAGCAGGTTAGGAAGGTCGAAGAAACTGCACAGCACAGCTGTTACGGAAAAGCTTCAGTTTTACTTTAATCTGACAGCAACACAACAATGTTGCTGTTAGTGAAACTCCACGTGGTTTACTATAACATCTATAGATTCCAGCACTGACATTACGGTAAGGAACGAGGAAAACAACTCACAGGTGACAGCAACATATGTAAATTCACACATGAATGGTTTGACCTCTACTTTCACATCCAGACAGCAGCAGCTGAAGTCCTGTCACACTTCAAACCGTTCCTGGTTTTCAACCACACATGTAAGGAATATCTACATATTCGCAAGGTGTGAGTCATGCGGGCATCACTTAACTCTTTGAGCGCTTCCCGGCAGCTTGACGAGGGGCAAGCCCTGTTAGTCAGAGAGGAGGTTGTTTTTATGAGGTTGACCTGATAAATGCACAGAGTCTTTTCTCACCCTAAAGAGCACAAATGAGGAAACGTGTATTTCGGTAAGATGGGAATCCACTTTCCTTTTACTGATTGTAAATATGAAGGACGGTTGATCTATAATTGGTCAGGGGTTATTCATTTGTTCTGATATATGTATACATGACTGAGATCATGAGCAGTGTACATTAAAGCAGCAGAGGTTCAAATCACATTCACAGGATTCCTGATCTCACAGATGGGAAAAATCTGGAAGTGGAACTGCAGCTACAGAGCCATCTAGTGGGGTTCAAAGCTCTGAGACCACAAGTAAAAATTATAGTTTTTTGTATTTTTGTAATACAATTAATAATTAATTACACATTACACTACTGTTCAAAAGTTTGGAGTCAGCAAGGATGCATTCAATTAATAAAAA
>NW_015783417.1:0-1327 GCF_001515625.1 Sinocyclocheilus rhinocerous | reverse complement strand
TTTGTGCTATGAAAAGCAAACCCCAGCAATGCAAACACTCTTAGTCATCAGTCATGGACTATAATTATCAGTGGTTTTAAAAGGGAACACTAACTCCACACTTTAATTTGAAGTTTAATGTAGTTTCATGTTGATACCTTGCAACTATGATAAAGTTGTTGCTATTTTTAAAGTCCTTCGTGTTGGGGAAATATTGTAAGAACATACTTTCCTCTTTCGGAGCCTTTAGACAGCGTCAGTGTAACCATTTTTAGGAGTAAACAATGTATGGCTCTCGGGAAATCAATAAAGAAACTATACATATAGATATTATCACACATTTATTATGATGGAATTTAATTAATAATTTCATAATTATTATTATTATTTTTTAACCTGAACCTGTAGTGTGAATTATGTTTTTGTGTCTTAGGGTTAAAGACAATGTCTAGAAACTATGGATAATGGATATGGATAATTGGATAGTGTCCTGGCAGAACATTACCTTTTCAAGTACCCTTTACTTTTACTCCCTGCAGTGCCAATTAAATTCAATTAGATTAAATCAATCTACTTCCATATTAAGAGTAATTGGTCTAATAAAAACCAACTGTAACCTTTAGAACTCAAATTTTTCTAACCAGTCCTAAATAAATGATTAAATAGTTCTATCTAGCCCAATTCCACCGACTGTATTAGTTTCCAGGTTTTATATTTTCATATTTTTTCCTCCCACATCAACTGCACTTAGCTTTGATGGCTTTGATGTATTTATGAAGGATGTGTGGTGGTAGTATGTGACAGACCCTCAAACATGCATGCTGACAGTCTGGACAACAGTGTATAATCAAGCAGAACTTACCTTCAGTGCGTTCCAACCTGCAGATGACAGACCGTCTGCCGTTTATTTCCTTCATGTTTAGTCTGAGTGATCCACTTCTCCTACACCCCATAGCTGTAATTCTTCACTGGTGGGTTTCTTAACATGGGATGATACCACTTTGACAGCTACAGTAAAGAGTTCCCTAAAATGTCTAAATACACACATCTCAAAGTCTCAGAAAAATCCTCATGAAACATTTAACAGTACAGACAAGATATTTATATACTGTTCTCTGGAAATATAGTCATTTTGTGCATAATAAGACCTACCAGCGTCTTAATGCAAATCCACGCACAGGAAGATCACAATACGTACACAATACTTCCCTCAGCGGAGCACGACCACCTCTTCTTCAATAAGACATGAAATACTTTGCTCTCATTGAGGAAACGCTGGCAATGAGATGTGATTTTGTAAGAGGGAATCATTCCTTTTGGGATTCCGAAGGGGGGGGGCTGTAAATGA
>NW_015783416.1:0-1327 GCF_001515625.1 Sinocyclocheilus rhinocerous | reverse complement strand
TATATATACTTTTTTCACTCTCTAATCACTTAAAAGGACTAGTGGGCATGTAGCTGCTTGGTAGAGTGCATGTTTGAGTGGCTATGTATGTGAAGTCCTGATGGATGGCAATTAGTCTCCAAGTGATGAGCACTATCATACAGGGTACATCTAAAGGGTACATCTCTCCAGAGTTGTGTCTGTGAGAGAACATGAGAATATATAATATACAGACATGAGAACGACAGGCAGAGAGTGGTTGAGAGAAAGAAAATGAGGTCAATTTTCATGAAAGCAAATGCTTACTCAGAGAGAACAGCCCTGCAAGGTTTCCACGTGACGCTTCCGTTCGTAATTCTGCCGCAATCAAAATATTGGTGTCCACATCAATACCTGCCTCCTGCAATTATCAACCTAAGTTATCAACCCAAAGTGCTTCAGAACGGTCACATAAAACAACAAGAAAACACACATATCCAGAACAATTACCTTAAGAGAAGTGCGGGCACTGTCCACTGATGGGAAGGACGGCAGGATATAGATACTAAAAGTATCCATGTCTGATGCGATGCCCAGTTCTTGCATGGCTCTCACAGCTTGCAGAGTACCTAAAAGGAAACAAAAAGTGGATTTATTCAAACATGTGCACCTTAAAATTTAATTCTTGAAATACAAAAGTTGTGTCTACGCCAAAGTTCAAAGATGGATGACTGGACGTATATGGAGCCAAATAGGGCCCTCAAGTTCTCATGAAACCTTAAGTGACAAATAGGACAAATATGGCCTTGTCATACATGTGATAAGCCAAGAACAAAAAGAGAAAACCTGCTTATTACCCCATTCATTATGGCTATAATAATAATAATAATAATACCACCACATTTATAATAATAACAATAATTAGTAGTAGTAGTAGTGTAATCAAAATATTTTATTATTTACATTTTAAAAATTAAATCAATATAAAAATAAAAGGAGCAAGGAAAACTTAAAGCTTCTCTTTTGCTGAGAAGTTTCATGAACGCTTCAGCAAATTCAGCAATTTTCCCTTGAATTTATGCAATTCATGTGGGACATCCTTCTCAGGCTCATCACATCCCACCATCAGGCCTGTTCAGTCAGTCTATCCAATTCAAGCAATGACTCCGCGTTTAATATTTGAACCATGATTTCTGGTTAAAAAAGTAATAATAAGACTCCTTCCTTTTATTTGGAAAGGAAATAAGCAAAAACATATTTTCATAAGTACAAGACTAATGCTACACTGGTTATGGGATTTTTTTTTTTAAACCAGCAACATGATTTAAAGCCCAAGGCTGTTTACAATTCACTGAACCAGGTCTTAAAT
>NW_015783415.1:0-1323 GCF_001515625.1 Sinocyclocheilus rhinocerous | reverse complement strand
ATTGACCCTTATGACTGGTTTTGTGGTCCAGGGTCACATATGCTTTCTGCCTAAACCTATTGGCCATTTCTTCTGCATGATATTGATAATCCTCATCTCAACTACAAATACTATGAATGCGACTGAATTGAGAAATAGGCAGGAAATGTTTCAGAGGAACAGGGGGATATGATAACCCATCTAAAAGCGTATTACAGTCTGTGGGTTTACGAAATAAACTAGTCTCAATACCGGTCTCATAACATTAAGATCTAGGAAATTAATTTGTTCCTTCTGGACATCCATAGTGAAAGTCAATGAAAGTCTATGAAAATCCAAAAGTTGAGATTCCGTACCACACCATAAGCAGAAAATACCACCAATACAGCGCTTCCACAATACAATGAACTTACAGGCTGAATTGTACACAAACTGTTCTTCAAAAAGCCCACAGAATAGAGAGGCCTATCACACTCACCTCCTGGACAATACTTTTTATCGCTCTGGACTCGCTGAACCACTTTGCACACAACTTTCCTGTGATGGTTCTCAAGGGACATTTAACAAGTTTGTGGAGTGAGCACTTGTGCTGAGCGGATCCTCCTTCACTGTGAGAGAGTTGGAGGAGGAGCCCACTGTAACGGTTATATACCTACAGCTCTGGTGGTCACGGACCTGTTTTGGGGCAGATGAGACTGGCATCCAGTGTGGCAGATCCACTGCTGATGTTGGTGTGGGCTCCACCTTGGTATCCAGTTCCACCCTGGTTCCCTGCTCTGCCCTGGTCTCCAGCTCTACCCTGGCTCCACTGGCTTTGCCCTGCACTGGACTTTTGTTTGGGTTTGGTGTGGAGCGTCTGGAATCCGCTCCCTGGGGAGGGGGGTTACGTTACATGTTCCCTGTGTTGTCTATTGTTGAGCTTTAATGTTGGAATTGTGTTCCAGTTTCCGGTGTCAGCTTTAGTAGTCCCTTGTAATCCTTTCATTTAGTGGTTCCTCCTCGATTATATCCCCAGGTGTCTCATTATCTTGTTAAGCTTTTTAGCCCCCTGTGTATATATAGCTCTTGTGTTTTCCTTGTTTGGTCAGTTGTTAAATGTAATGGTTGATGTTGTTCATGTTTGCTTTTGTTTCTCTTATCTTGTTCCCCGTGTTCCCGGTTGTTTGTTTATTTTGTTACTTTCAAGTCGTTCCAATGCTCCATTCTGTTGTGTTTTGCTTTTAATAAAACCCCTGCAAATAGATGCATTAATTTAATGCATTCTATTAAGCAGCCAAACCTGATTTCACATTGAAAATAATAATACGTTTCTTGAGCAGCAAATCAGCATATTAGAATGATTTC
>NW_015783414.1:0-1317 GCF_001515625.1 Sinocyclocheilus rhinocerous | reverse complement strand
CAGACTCAGGCCTAAGCAAACGAACATGGTGTGATACTGATCGGGGTGGGAAAGGAAGACTTGTAGTTTATCCAGCAGGTTGAAACATGAAGGTAGAGCTGACTTTTTTTGTTTAGTTTAGCCAGTAGAAGGAGTCACCACCAATCTGGGTTAAATCTTACCATACCTTCATATGATTGATTTTCTCTCCAAATTATTTGAACATGCAGGCTTAATTATTATTTACTGTATTTGCTGTGAATACCTTTGTATAGGAATTCCCTATAGAAAATCTTTTGGTTTTGCACTATATATATATTACAATTCAAACCATTGTCCATTACAAAAGACATAAATATAGACATAAAACATTTTTTTATTAGAAATGCAGCTCTCCAATATGATATTATGAATTGTCTGACTAATATCACCACTTAGCTTCACTTAAAAACAGTGACATTTTTATTGATGTAGTTAGTTATGCCACACTTCCTGTGTTACAGGCTGCAGTGCCATGTTCAAAGGTGATATTTAGCAATATCACTCCAACAATACTTCCCAGGTTGCCTCATGACAAGTGGGAAGTGCTATTTACTAAAACAAACACTGTATCTGAACTGGATAAACATATTGTGCAAGTTCTACAATGAATATATTTCACTGACCGGCAGTAGGTTGGGTTAACAGTGATTGGGTGTGTCTGAGAGTGCTAGAACTGACACATTTCTCCAAAATAATTTGGAAAAGAGAAGGACCTGAACTGAGGCGAGATTTGTGAGATTTCACTACATTTATCATTACTGAGCTTTCACTGCTACTAAGTAAAAATAATGCAGTGTAAATAAATTAATAAAATTAATGAATATTATTTTCCAATATAACATGTTAATATTACATGTAAATATTAAGAAACATATTGTAGGCTACTAGTGCCTTTTGTTGCTGGAACATAATGTGATTGTTATTCTAAAATATATTAACGTGCAGTTTTCAAATGTGTCATGTTTTTAATATTTATTTATAGACCAACTGTATTTTAAATCATTACATCACTTAACAAATAGCCTGTAACTTTTAAACTGTTACAAATCTCTTCTGAATAGTCATTTATTAGCCTACCTGTTATTACAGACTAACATGCATCTGATGAAGTGGGGAACAGTAGATAACGGTAGTTGAGCAGCGATGTACTCTTTCTGCCAGGGTTCGTTTCAGCTTCAACGGTTCTTTAGTGAGAGACATATTTACATAATTATGTATTCCCTAAAATGACCTCAACAAGTTGCGTGTTTTAAGGGGTCATATGATGCTGCTAAAAAGAACATTATTTCGTGTATT
>NW_015783413.1:0-1327 GCF_001515625.1 Sinocyclocheilus rhinocerous | reverse complement strand
CGGATGTTAAAAATGACTTTGCGTTTCTCCTGCACCTCAGCGACCAGTACGACGCCCTGTACTCCAAACGCTTCGCCGTGTTTCTCTCGGAGGTCAGCGAATGCCGCTTACGGCAGCTCAACCTCAACCACGAGTGGACGGCTGATAAGCTCCGCGCTCGTCTGACACGCAACGCCGCCGAGAGGCTGGAGCTGCCCCTGTTCCTGCTTCCAGGATTACCAGACACCGTGTTCGAGATTTCCGAGGTCGAGTCGCTCAAACTGGAACTGATCAGTAACGTGACGGTCCCCGGAACCGTATCGCAGCTTACCGCCTTACAGGAGATCGTGCTGATCCACAGTCCGGCCAAGCTCCAGCTGGCGGCCCTCAGTCACCTGCGTGAGAATCTGAAGGTTCTGCGCTTGGGCTTCGAGGGTCCGGAGCAGGTGCCGCTGTGGATGTACACCTTACAGAGTCTAGAGGAGCTTCACCTGAGCGGCGCTCTGAGCGCTGAGCTCTCCCGCAGTCCGGCGCTGGACTCTTTACGAGACCTGAAGAACCTGCGAGTGCTGACCTTACGCTGCAAGCTGACCAAGATACCGCCCAGTATTGTGGATGTGTCCAGTCAGCTCCAGAGACTGTGCGTTCACAACGAGGGGACCAGGCTCCAGGTCTACAACAGCCTGAAGAAGCTGGTGAACCTGAGCGCTCTGGAGCTGACGGGCTGCGGTCTGGAGCGGATCCCCAGCGCCGTCTTCAGCCTGTCCCTCCTGCAGGAGCTGGACCTTCGAGAGAACCGGCTCAGCACCGTGGAAGAGATCTTGAGTCTGCAGCACTGTCGCCGCCTGACCGTCCTCAGACTCTGGCACAACGACATCTCCTGCGTCCCGGAGCACATCAGCAAGCTCCGCGCGCTGGAGACACTGGACCTCAGCTGGAACAAGATCCGCAGTCTTCCGCCGCGCCTCTGCTACTGCACCAAACTCCGACACCTGGACCTTTCCCACAACCAGCTGGCGTCTCTGCCCTCGGAGATCGGCGTGCTTCAGTGTCTGCAGTTCCTCTCGGTGGCCTTTAACTCGCTGGAGAGTCTCCCCGAGGAGCTGTTCTCCTGTAAGAGGCTGCAGGTGCTGGCGCTGGGGAATAACAGCATCTCCTCGCTGTCTCCGCGGGTCGGGAATCTGGCTCAGCTGGTTCGGCTGGAGCTGAAGGGAAACCGGCTGGAGTCTCTGCCTGCGGAGCTCGCCGACTGTCTCTCGCTCAGACTGGCCGCTGTGATCGTGGAGGACGGTCTGACGGACCTTCTGCCTCCAGACGTGAAGGACAGAATGAAGCGCAGATAATCACA
>NW_015783412.1:0-1327 GCF_001515625.1 Sinocyclocheilus rhinocerous | reverse complement strand
CCTACTAACGCCTCTGTGATCTCATCTTTAGGGAAACCCATAGTGATCATCAGCTCTGCAAAAAGAGAAGAGGTGTGTTGATGCACACAGCATCTCCTTCTCGTTCTGTTATCCTTGCCCAAGCGCACATACTTTTGGCCATGTAGTATATGATATGGACAGACTTTCTTGAGTTTTAAACATTATTGCATTAATAGGAAATAAGGAGTGAAACCCGGAAGGTCAGGGAAGGTACAGACCTATCCGTTTGGTGTCGCTGAAGTCTGCCTCAGGTTCTGTATACGGCTTCAGCTCCTCTTCATCATGACCTACATTCATCCAGCGGTCCTTCATGATTTGCTGTGAGAGATTGACACACCTTTGCATATTAATGTATTAATTTACTATTAATATTTGATCAATTAGCAGTTATATATATATATAGATTCAGAATATTTGAAACTGTTTCTATACTCATTTTCCACAGTATCGATACAGCGCTTTCTCGCTTTCTGTTCTCGTCGTCATGAAGTTTGCACACAATAAATGTGTATTTTACAGAAGTACATACTATGGTTCAATGCGCTGCATATTTTCAGAGAGAAGCGCATCAGTGTGTTCTTACACATGAGTAGTTTTCAGAGTCTCAGAGCATCATCACTCACAGTAAACGCAACATCTCTGTATGTGCTGTGAGTTTGAAGTGCACCAGGAAACACAAGAGCGTGTTACATTTTATTTTCACATTCACATCATTTCCAACATTTTTTGAACAGATGATTACAGCTTTACACACAGATTTGATATGAGAAGCATTTGCAAACCTGTTGTCACGGACAGTTTTCTGCCAAAACTAAGCCTTGAAGATTTAACTCTTGCAAGTGAAGAAATTAAGCCATAAGTATTGTAATTTTACAACTGTAAACTAGAACAATTAATTAACTTATTATGAAACATCCACTTTTTCTCAAAGCAGGTGTACTTTTAAAAGCAATACATTTCTGCCTTACTCTTCAAATTGTTTGCCCTAAATGTTGTGCCATTTTTTCCCTGTGGTATCGAAAATAGTATCAAATATTAATATTTGTCAAGATGTTAGAAAATGGCAGTATTGGGACACTAGCACCAAAGCATACACAGACATGCTGCTGTGAGTATGCAAGACAAGCTACTGCACAGAGACATATATAATATCCTCCACAGCAGATCTAGACAGGTGGTGCTGGGGAGGAGGAGGGTGTCGAGGAACTGAAAACACTGAAACAGACTATTTAAATGTTGAGCAAACAAGCTCATAGGCTGCAGATTAGGGCTGTGCGATATGGACAAAAAAAACCTATCGCGATTT
>NW_015783411.1:0-1321 GCF_001515625.1 Sinocyclocheilus rhinocerous | reverse complement strand
CCATAAGCCTTGTTTTATTTTGAATGTTCGCTGACGTAAATGGCAGGAACAAACAGATTAAATCATTGAGAAGGTTGAAACGGCTCAGTAGAGAACAATCAATGCATGTTTGCATAAGTATCAAGAAAAAATATATATACTTGATGCTCTGCAAAGCTCTTTAGATAATAAAATACCTGTTATACATCATATATTTTAAATTATACAAAATTCCATTATTCATATAAACAAAATCATGAAAAAAACTACATTATTCATTTATAAAAATCAACAATAAATGCACAGGCTTCTGACTCAGGCATGTGCTCATCATAACTCTCGCTTCAGAGACAAAAAACATTGGAAACAGTCGCCAATCAAGCAAATACAACCTTGTTTTCTGCTGTCAATTTAACACAGAACTTGGGCGGAGATCATGCACAGAGTGCTGTTTAATTGCATTTAGTCCATGTTCCATATTTTTATTTTGTTAGATTATTTTTGTATTGAAAGAAGTGACAGATGCAAGAAGGTGCCCAAGATTGACCCATGCCAAGTGACCCATAAGTGGCCCTTATGACAGAAAGTACCCAAGTAAGAATGACATCATGAGTCCAAAAACTGTCACACAGCTATAAACGGGTCCAGAACTGGCAGCATCTGTGTAATAATCCACATCTGTCTCATTGTGAACATGATCTCCTGAATGCTCACCACCATGCCCGTGTCCGTGACCGTGGCCGTACCCATGGCCATGCCCATATCCTGCACCGTAGCCTCCGTATCCTCCATAGCCTCCATACCCGTGCCCATACCCATATCCAGGTCGGGCCAAGGAGCTCAAGCCATGTCCGACCAGCATTCCCCCTAGAGCTCCGGCGGCGGCCGCCCCTGCTACCTTCCCAGTGCTGTGTCCCGAGGAGCCTCCGGTGTGGGCTGGTGGGGCACGGTAATGTCCACCGCCTCCTCCCCAGCCCGTGCGACCAGAGCTGCTGCCGCCCCATCCTCCACCTCGGCCTCCTCCGCGCCCAAAGCCCCCGCCCCGACACGACTGGACCGCAGGAAACATCACCGCCAGGAGTAACAGGCAGTTCATCAACGACAAGATTTTATATTTATGGGAGAACATGCCGGAAGATGCTGTGAAAACACAAGGTCAGAGGTTGACTGAATCCATGTCTGGTATGCAAACTGTGAAAGCAAAGAGCTAAACAGTTAAAAAAAAAAAAACAATCAGTCTTTGACTCGTCGGTCCCAATGAGATCTGTCTGATTAGTGGACATGACGTCAGGAGGAAGGATATAGAGAAAGCCTATCTATCTATCTATCTATCTATCTATCT
>NW_015783410.1:0-1327 GCF_001515625.1 Sinocyclocheilus rhinocerous | reverse complement strand
TGTTGACACTTTAAACATTTTTTTTTTTTTTTATATATATATATATATTTTAACCATTTTATTGCCTAGAAAAGCAACCCAAGTTATATAACACGTGAATATTCTTTGATTGTTATGTCTGATTGTATTTTATTTGGCCTAATTTTTGTTTTATAGGATTCTGGCACAGACATGTGCTATATGTGAACAGCTCATCCTTCCTACTAAGGTATATTTCTACAGTTTTTATTATTAATATTTTTATTTTGCAGATATTTTTTGATATCACGTGTAATATTTGATATCATATACAGAACATCTATTGGATAAATAATCATGCTTGAAATAGTGACTTCTTTTTTTTAATGTACACAGGGTTCAAATGAGATTGTGCGAGTGATGTCCATGGGAAAAAGCTACCACGTGGCCTGTTATGAAGGAAAAAGCAACATTTAATCACTGTTCAGTCTGAAGAAAATAATAATTATTCATTGTTTATGTTTTTGTACCACTGTATTGTTGTTAAGTACCATGTAATTGATAAATGTTGACATGAAAATTTAATTTAAATACCATATAATATATATAAGTGCCATGATATATTTTTTGATATCATTAGTATATTATTAATAGTATTAAATAGCATGTATTATGTTATTAATTCAACTTGCTACCAAACCAAACTGTGTTGTCATAAAAACGATGTTTACTTAATAATATTTATATTTATATATAAGAGATTCTAAATTGGATATTTCCATTTTATTTAAAGAAAAGTTAATAAAATTGACTATGCAATCTGTCCTTTGCGATGAGTTTGTTCGGGACTTTTATTATGACATTACCGGAAAGAGGCGGAAGTCATCTATTGTTTTCAACGCTGATTTGACATTTGGCGCGTTCAGTGAAAAGTCGAGTGATAAACGTAAGTGCTCATTTATTTAAGATAAATATGGTCTTTTCTGAAACATACGCGTCTCTGTATAACTGACATGGTCCTCTTATAGTGAGTCTGATGTCGATGTGTTTTGTGAAGGGATTATAAAGTCAAACAGGTTGCTGGATGTGTTTGTGTTTCTATTTGTTTTCACGGATAAAGTGAATAAATGGATCGATACAATGATGTTAAAATCCTCCTGAAGAAATGGGAACAGTCTTTCTTCCAAACAAACAACAGAAAACCTAATAAGGTGTCGTGTATTCATCAGTATTCTGGAATATTGTGTTGTTTTTAAGTTGTTTTATATGCTCTGTGTTGTTGTTTTTATACGTTGTATTTTACGTTGTTTTCTTCTGTTGTTGTTAAATTAATACTGTCCAAAACACCCTTTCTTTTGAAGGACGACAT
>NW_015783409.1:0-1326 GCF_001515625.1 Sinocyclocheilus rhinocerous | reverse complement strand
GGATTGTTAATGAATAGAAAGTTAAAAAAAACAACATTTATTTAAAATAGTAATGTTTTGTAACTTTATAAATGTCTTTACCGTCACTTTTGATCAGTTCAGTGTGTCCTTGATGACTAAAAATATTAATTCATTTTGGTATTAAATAAATAAATAAATAAAAACAAATAAATAAATAAACATTGTAATGGTAATATATACAAAAAACATATAATGTGTTAAACTTTAATTTGCACATCGTTTGAAGGAGAATGTTTGACAAGAGATCTGACAGAATATTAATATTTGAATAATCAAAGAAAAAAAATGGATTAATTGGTTAATCAAAATAGTTTTTTTAGTTGCAGCTCTAGTGCCCCATGTGCCACTAGTTTTTGCTGTGATGAAAATATTGTAATGAATAATGTTTTATATGTATTTGTATTCAATCTCCTTCCCAGGAAAAAGTTTAAGACTCGTTCAGGGGACACGGTTCGTCTAATGGACCTTCTTGAGGAGGGACTGAAAAGATCCATGGCCAAACTGAAGGAGAAGGGGAGAGATAAGGTGAGCCCATCAAACTCAGACGAAATTAGCGTCTTTTTATGTCACCCTGAAAGCCTCCATCCAACTCCCTTTGTATGCCTGAGTACTCAGTTCAGAAGAGATCAATAGATCTCAGATGCGACCAGTGGCCAGCTGTACCAATTATTGAATATATTAATCACAACTCCTTTGCTCTCAGAAATGAAGAACCTCCTAATGCCTAATGCACTTGATTAATATCTCACAAATAGCGCCGACAGCTTCTGACAGTAAAGGAGTTTGAAAAATATTTCAAACATTTAGATGCCCTCAAATAGCCTTTTTTTGGAATGTTAATGGCACACATACAATTTTAAAGTTTTCGTACATTTTATTATTTGATTATTGAGGTCAAATAATAGATTTTATGATTTTATTCTTGACCAAGTATAGAAATACTTAATTTCCCTAAAGTGAATCAGACTTTTGCCAAGTGCCTTATTTGTCAGAATTATGGAAAATATGTTATGCTGCATGAAAGTAGGCAGAAAAGATAGCAGGAGTGTAATCGTCCAATTTTCTTGTACTGTTCTCCTCCCATGTGCAAATGCAATTGAACAGCCAGCCAAACTCCATCCATAACGTACCGATGAGTCGGGATTCATCTTAGTCTTTCTCGTTTAATAAGATGCCAGTGAACTGTACATTATGAATTAGGAGTAAAACTGTAAAAAACAGCAAACAAACAATAATCAGAATAATTATACAACAACCAAAGAATATGCATACAAGCATCTCCGAGACTTATATCTGAAAAAAAAA
>NW_015783408.1:0-1326 GCF_001515625.1 Sinocyclocheilus rhinocerous | reverse complement strand
ATATATATATTTTTTTTTTTTTTGTGGAAGAAAGCCATAGTGTAGCACTTTATCTAATTGCTGTTTGAATGAGTGACTGATGAATGCTGTGAAGCTGCTGTCCGTATTCACATGCTTGTGAGATAACAGTGAAAATCGCAGTGTGATAGGAAAGAAACACAACAAAAACTGATTTCAATGAATATTTAACAGAACACTGCTCTCAAAAGATGAAGGTATGGAGAGAAAATAACATTTTACAGCAGCAACAGAATCATAATGGCTGAAAATATCAACCGTTTGTTCTCCAAATTTGTTATGCAAATTAGGGCAGCATTAAAATGAACAAAGATGACCATTAAAAAAAAGCATCACTGCTTTTCTCTGGCATGAAATGTTACATTTGAAAGTCAGAGCTCTGTTTTATTTTTGTGTTTAATCTGTTTGGTACAATAAAAAAAGATAAAGAGAAAAAGAGAAACTGGTTTGGGAAATTATACAAACTGGACTCAAACTCATATAAGCCACATGAGATAAACTACATTGTATATGCTTGCATACTTAGAGGAATGGTTTACCACAAAAAAATAATTTGTAAAGTTAATTTAAAAAGAAAATATTTGAAAGCCTCAGAAGAGGGGAAGATTATTGAAAATCTATTTCAGTCTGTTTTCAGTCTGTTCCTTACAAGTTTAGAATGACATGAAAGTGAGTATATGATAGCAGAATGTTTTTTTTTGTTTGTTTGTTTTTTTAAGTGAACTTTCATTTAATATTTGGAACAGCTAATCTGTTACTTAAAGTAAAGGTTATTTCAAACCTGTGTGTATTTCTTTCTTCTGCTGAACACAAATAAGATATTTTGTAGAACACTTTCGAGAAATAAATATAAAAAGAGTTTTCAAAATATCTCACTATTAGAAAAAAAACTTGGAGGTTTGGAAGGACATGAGGGTGAGTAAATAAAGACAGAATTTAATTTTTAGGTAAACTATCACTTTAAGAGTTCTCAGTCGAGGTAAAATGATTACTTGCATCACTTACCAAACACAACCTGATTTTGTGTTTCAGAGTCACTCTCTGATCGATGAGCAAGACGAAGCATAGTGAAAGTCTCATTCCCATGGTTTCATTTGCATTCCTGTGATGTTGAAGGGTATTCACACTTACTCTGAAATATTGCTCTAATTCAGCTGGTTGGAAATATAAATTTTGCCCTGTAGACCTCTTTCATCCAGTTGCCTTAGGCTTTAACTTTACAGAAGCAAAGTATGCTGTGAGAACATGAATATTTTCCCTCTCTTTGGCACATGGGATCAGTGTTGGGGAGTAACTAGTTACATGTAA
>NW_015783407.1:0-1326 GCF_001515625.1 Sinocyclocheilus rhinocerous | reverse complement strand
TGGATGCTCAGTGAAAGCCTGATAAAATCTCATAATGACTGCAAATGTTCTCTTTCCTGCTTGTATAAACACACGCGCCCGGCTAATGAGATGTTGAGATGTTATCATTTCAACAGTTTCTCATTGTCTTTAATTTCCTCGTCTGTTTAGCAGGTGAGCTCTTTCCTGCTTCAGCGTTTTTAGTTTTCTCCTCTTTCCCCCACATTTTCTCATTCTGTTTGATTCTTTCCTCTCTTTTGTCTGTCTTCTTTTGGTTTCTGACTGTGCGAGCGACGGGAGTCTCTGTTGTAGGAGAATCAGATCAAATGATTCATCCCTGCTGATCATTTAATCTCAGTGGTTCAGAGGATCATCCCTGCTGATTCACTAGTGTTGACTCAGTGAATCAGCAGGGAATCGATTCATACAGAGAGCAGTGAAAAACAGTGGCTGTGAGGAATGCTTGACTGTAATTGGCCACTTGGTTACAAAGATCTGGAATGCTATTGGCTGTTTTAAAGAGGAATGCTGGAATGTTATTAGCCCTTTCTTGCTTATTACAGCCGCAAAATGGCAATCCATACCCTGTAATTTCACTTATTAGATTTTTGTGTGTGTGTTGCATGACTAGTTTTTCTTACCCAGCAGACCACAACAGAATGCAGTGTGACCAGAGTAGATCACTAAATCCTCCAAAACTGATCAGTGTTTACTATTGTGCAGAATAACTATTTCAGTGCAACGCAAGTGAATGGGGACTGGAGTTGTTGAGCTACAAAATGACATAAAAAGCACAGTAAAAGTAGTCCATATGATGCATGTTTGATCTCTTCTGAAGTCATACAGTATCTTTGTGTGAGGAATTGACTGATATTTCAGCAATTTTACACTGCAAACCTTTCCCTCCTCTGAAGTGGACAGTCTCATTTGCACTTGTGTTACATTTAAATATCGTGCATCAAAACACACGACAAGAGGTTGGACTTCTATGCACTAAATGAATTAAACATAAATTATTATTCTCATTTGTGTTGGGACTATTCATAATTGACATCAAACCTGGGTAATTTTTGAAGATGAAATGGGAATGCACCAGTCCCAATTTATTTTAGTTGTACAGGAAAAAAGAGCAGCATGAACATTCTGCAAAACATCTCTTTTTGTGTTCAACATCAGATAAAGTTTAGAATGACATTAGTTTGAGTAAATTATCACTAAATTGTCATTTTTGGGTGAACTAACCAAGTTTAGAAACTAGGGCTGCACGGTTTGTGGGAAAATATGTGATTTTTATGCTAAAAATGAAGATTAAAATGTGTATATTTAATTTAATTTAATTTAATTTAA
>NW_015783406.1:0-1326 GCF_001515625.1 Sinocyclocheilus rhinocerous | reverse complement strand
CGAATCGAATCGTGAGTTGAGTGAATCGTTACATCCCTACACAAATGCATTAGTAAACACCTTTGTGAGCGTTTTCTCTGTAAAACTGCAGTGTACCAAAGACAGTCTCAACAATGCTGTTTGAAATATCCAGTTTCCTACCGTCACAAACATGTAGCCGATCCTGTCGAACTTGCATTATCAAGTTAATATCTCGATATCGTTAGCTGGTGAACGGGAACATGGTTTGTGTAACATTAGCAATCATTATTAGCAGTTTGATAATGTAATCTGGAGATTTAGAGAGCGATACATTCATTCTTATCCATCTTACTCTTCTTCTTCAGAATAAACTTCTGGCTCAAACATATATGGCTGAATTACTGAAGTACTGGTGCTTGCCGTTGTGTAGCATTTACTACTTCAGCTAACGAAGTCAAAGTGGAGCAGGTTGTCTGAGCTGCTGTAACTGAGTGGAAGCAGGGACTCATTTGTGTATGCATGGTTATATTTATAGTTACAGTTATTTTCAGCCCATCTTAATACATAAACTTTCCTCATTTATTTGATGAAGTGCAGTGCTCTTCAAGATGGCGGTGGGGATTCTCTGAAGAGAAGTGCTTGGGGAAGTTTGCGAGTGTGTGTCTAAAAGCGAAGTGAAACAAACCTCAAGTTTTGCATGGTCCGTCAGATGTGAGAACTCTTGTTCTCTCTGTCTCTGATCTCTGTTGTTTTCTCTAGGCCTATCTTGACATTCAGCTGCACAAGACGAACAGAAAGATCCTTAAGGCAGAAAAAAATCGACTGGAACAAAAGGAGATTGAACGGCACAACAAGGTGAAGTTAGTTCTGTGGCATTCGTTTCTTTTACAGACTCTGTCCTGTTTAATGTTCATGAAGTTTTTAGTTTTACAAAAATGCTGATCTCTTCAAGGCCTACCGGGACGACACAGACCAACACCTGAATGCTTTCCGAGAGACGTCTATTGCACATCTGGATGCTTTTCTGTGCTCGCTGCGTGACTGTATCAGCACTCATGACGGTGAGCAGTGTTCGGGAATCCAGCAGAACCTGAGTCGAATAGCGCAGGATCAAACCCGTCTGCAAGACGTTCACTCGGGCTTTGAGAGGCTTCTACAGGAGAGCGACACTTTCCAGTTCATCAAGGTACATTTTACACACAGATACTGAATTCTTAAAATTATCTGTGACTGTTCTTGACCGAAACCTAAACTCTTTTGTTGTCGGACTGAAAGAAAGACAGTGGTTGTAGTAACTCTAGACATGAAGTCTGGTCCACTTTGCAGTTTATTCTGGCTCAGAACTGACCTCTTAAAAGGGAAAAT
>NW_015783405.1:0-1326 GCF_001515625.1 Sinocyclocheilus rhinocerous | reverse complement strand
CGACATCAAAGAGGCTGACAACTACACAGCGCCTATCAAAAGTGCGCCACTCCGCCTGGCTCGCAGGTTTGCTTTTTTCGGGCGGCCCTAGTTTAGCGTTTCAACTCCAGTCTCACCGCTGCAAGGATACGCCGTGTAATTTAGTGCGCATCTGTATTGGTGTGTGCGCGCAGATGAGGGTGTGAAAGCATGTTAACGTGTAATAACTTCATTACGTGGATTCCTGGGGTCGCTAGGAGAATTGACATGACTGGCTTGGGTGAAAGAGATCTCGTGCACGCTGTATGACAGCTGGGCCGGTGGATCGGGCCACTACTTCCTGTTGTGTGATCATTACGGACAATTTTGCACAGTGTGACTGCGGCTGCATCGCTCTCTGTGAACTCTTTTTAAGGTCATGATGAATTGACCCTCATGTTCTGTTTGCAGACCCCAACACCCTTTTAATTTCTCACTAAATATACTGAACACTTACGAGAACTCGTTACACTGCAAAAAAAAGATTTTCTTACTCAGGGTTTTGCCTTGTTTTCCAGTACAGGTATCTTTAAATCAAGATGCATTTAAGAAGCTAAAAGTCTTTCATGTTTCAAAATGTTTCAAAATTAAGTGAGTTTAAGCTTAAAACAACAACAACAACAAATGTCTGCCAATGGGGTAAGAAAAGTAAACCTAATTCAAAAGGAAAACAAGCTTATGTTTCCTGTCATACCAGTCATAAATTGTGGTAAAACAGAGTCAGTTAAGTTTTGATTAGGTCATGTAAACTTATTAAAAAGCCCTGAAAGGAAATAAGAGGTTACTTTTGACATTACTATTATTATTTTAAACATACTTCATTTAGGTTTTTGGGACTCCAAAATAAAAACGTATAAAAATGTGTAAGATAAAATGTTGAAGATAAACAATCTCTTTAGTGATGTAATGCCTTACCACCACTACAATGAAAAATTAAAAGGAGCCTGAATATTAGCAGTCACTGTAATGGTCCTGACTGAACGGGCCACATGGATGCTTTGGAAGGCAGCAAGATCAGAGAAAGACCAATCTACTGTCTTCTCTCCATGCTGATCTGCTCTTGTCAGGAGGTGTTGGCCCAAATCTCCTTAACTTGGCATGGCCTGGAAAGTCTCATGAACACACACTCCCACACATACAAGACAAAGAGGTCTGATGGCCTGCCAGCACTCGGGCACTTTTGTCATGTGTGCTCATGTGTGACGGGGTGAGATCACCCAAACCACATGCACCTGAGTCCCTTTTCTCCACTATTTATTCACACTAATCTCTTCGCTTTGGAGGAGAGAGAGGACATCAGTCCTCACT
>NW_015783404.1:0-1326 GCF_001515625.1 Sinocyclocheilus rhinocerous | reverse complement strand
AGATGAATATGGATGAGAGCCGAGCTGCTCTCGCATCTCCGAATAGAAGCCAAATCTACCTGTAGGACTGCGAATAACCCTTTGCCCTGTTTTATAGTCAAGCTAAGTGTATGATAACATACCGTTGTGCACAGTGGCTCACTCCATGTCTATGAAGGGCATCCCTCTATTGTCAACAGAAAAGACAGGCAGATTAGAGTCATTCTTAACAGACATTGTTATCAGACGGCCATTGTTGAAGCTAAATAAGTTTTTGTTTAACTCTGAAATTAATGGAGTATGAAGAGTAAACTATAATAGCGTAAATATTAGTAGATAAATATGAACAACTAATCATTCTGACCAAGAAATGCATTTGACCCGTCAGGCACGCAACTGAATTACCACATTTTTAAGTTTAGTAATCTCCATGACTTTTTCAGTGATGATGGGATTAAAAAAAAAAATGTATAATAATAATTGTATAAAGATCACACCAGTGTTATTTTAGTATCATTTATATACTATTGCAGTTTTTGTTAATATTTTGTTTCATTAAAATTTTCATTTTTAATTGTAAATATATTTTTTTATATTTTCTGTTTTCACTTGAATTTGAAAGTTTTAGTAATTGTCTTGAGTTTTCGTTATTTTTATTACTTTTTATGTCTATACAGTATTCATTATTTTTTATTTACTAGTAATACATTTGTTTACATTTTTAAATAAATTAGTTTTTCATATTATAGTTTATTTCAGTTAACATTTTAATTCACTTTATGGTTGTAGTTTTAGCTAACAATATTAACCCTGGATTACACCCACAAAGAGTTTTTTTCTAGTGGAAGAATATGTTAGAACTAAGCATAACTAGCTGAAAATTATATTCATTTTTACTAGATTTTTTTTTTATTTCTCCATCTCATTCAGGCTTGAAAATCACACTTTTGAAATACCCAGATTTTTCTGCATTCCTATGGTTCTCTCGGACCACTTCCAGACCAGTTCTCTCTTGTTGAATTTAACCAGTTTGGTGATCTGATAATGCTTTCACTGACCAATAAGAGTGCTTTTAAATTAATTCTGCAGATTTTCTCTCAAAATCAGTGCAGATTCACTTTTCTGACAAATTAAGTACTATGCAAAAATTAATGCAAAAGAAAAAACGGAAATATAACTTGTGTGGGTGTCAACAATGCATATATCGTCAAACCTCAGCAGGTCGTCTCATGCAAACAGTAAATCAATCCTGCGCTGTGGTCAGTGACTCATTTATCTTTGTTAATGTATTCATGCATCAGTGTGACATCTCACGCGATGCTCAGGACAAATCCTCGTCTCATTGAG
>NW_015783403.1:0-1293 GCF_001515625.1 Sinocyclocheilus rhinocerous | reverse complement strand
TTCTCTTCCACCGATTTGTTGGGAGAAAAGGAGCAGGTCACATAGGCCTACTGATCTTTAGCACAGTTTCAAAATGGACGGGTTAATTCTTGTTTCATTCATTAGCATTCCCAGGGCACGGGTTGTCTCAGACATCTGTCTAGTATACCACACGTCTTTACAATGACTTCCATTCACTGTTTCTTGAGAAAAACACACATCCTGAGCGTTCTACATTTTGGTTACCTTCTTGCGCTAAACATTCGGTAGGTTTTTAGACGACCAGTGTGTATTAACCTCTTTTCGTCCCTGTTTAAGCTACTTCAAGTTAAGAACTGGGGTAAGTGAAATAGGCCTACCGCCGAAAGGGGGAACATAGATAGGTTAACATTAAAGAAAAAAAAAGTGACAATTTCACCAATGCACAATTGACAAGGTAGTGTCATTTGCTAATAGGCTACTTGGCAACTTGACTATAACATCTTGAACCGAATGACTGCTTTCATTTTGAGTCCGTAAGATTTATCTTTTTTCTAAAGCGCCCATATGTAGCATCGCTTCAAGTCGATAACATCCTGTTTATTTTCCGACTGAGAAATGCCCGAATTTAAAGACTTAGACATATAAGGGTAAAGAGGAAAACATTAGCGACACAACGTCAACAAAATGTGATACCTGTGTAAAGCGGCCTTCTACCGACTGCACACATTGTGTCTGCCGCTAGAGTTAAACGCTGGTCTGAGTCGGTGAACTCACGTTAATGCGCGTGAGAGAGGAACCAATAGGAGAAGAGAGAGAGAGGTCTGAAGCTCAAAACTAAAGACAGTCATAGTACCATATAAACTAATATGTAGTACTTGGATTTTGACTTGGAAAAAGTGGGACTAGTGAATACAAATCTGTTTCTTACCGCGGTTAGAAAATAATTGATAAGCTAATCAGTTTCAAAAGGAAATTACTTTTTACAGAGATAACTTTTTGAACGCTAGAACTGCATTTCGTAGGCTATGTTTATATTTAGAACCACATGTAAAATCTCATTTGATGATAAATGCACGTTTTTGTGGAGAGTTCGAGGACCTCAGTTTTTTTTAGGATGTAGGGTCAGTTTAAAATAATGTTATATCATTTTTCATTGTTCATTTGCTATAGTTAAAAAGTTATCTTAGTAGTAACATCAAGGGTGTAAATGTTTCAGTGATCAATGAGTGATCAGAACCATACTGAGGACAAATGTGTACTTTTTTAAAACCCTACTGCTTCTATTGCTTATTATTATTATTATTATTATTATTATTATTATTATTATTGGTG
>NW_015783402.1:0-1326 GCF_001515625.1 Sinocyclocheilus rhinocerous | reverse complement strand
TTCATGATGTCAGACATTATCCTGTACATTTGCTGTATTAACTCATTAATGAATTTTTTTTTAGGTTTCAAACTTGGAAAAGGCTGGAATCCTGAACAAAACCAAGGTGTCTGAAAACGGGAAGAAAATTAGGTAAAGTTAGCCATCGTGAACTCAAATCAGTGGTGATAGTAGTTTGAGAGCTATAACTATATTGGTGAAAATGGTAGCACTTTACAATAAGGTTCAATTAGCTAACCTTAGTTACTACTTTATATAACATGAACATGAAAAATACTTCCAAAGCATTAGTTCATCTCAGTTAGTAGAAATTTCAACACGTGTTAATGCATTCAAATAAAAAATTATATCTGTTAAAATATTTAATGGACCTACTGTAACAATGAGCAGTTGTATTTTTATTAACTAACATTAATAACAACGTCAAATGTATTGCTCATTGTTGGTTTTTTATGTCAGTTAACTCATTAACTATCATTCAACAATGGGACACTATTGTAAAGTGTTACCGTAAAAACTGTTATGTCCGTATGTATACCAATCGTCCCACAGGAAGAACTGGAGTAATTCCTGGACGGTTCTCCATGGAGGAATACTGACATTCCATAAGGATCCAAAGTCACCAGTTGGAGCATCGGTGAGAAACAAACCCCCAAATGTGGAATTTGCATTATTTCATTTTTGTTTCACAACACTAAATGTATTTTATATTACGTAGGGCAAAACCAATCAGATAGTCCCAGAATTCACAGTGGAACTGAAAGGGGCAACAATTAACTGGGCAACCAAGGACAAATCAAGCAAGAAAAATGTTTTGGAAGTATGGCCGTTACAGCACTGGATGATCATTCTGTGTACTTTACCTGTGTGTGTTTTCTTGACGTTCCATGTGTGTTTGTTCATTCAGCTTAAGAGTCGCACTGGCGTGGAGTACCTGATCCAGTACGACACTGAGAGCATCATCACTGACTGGTATAAGATCATCACAGACACCATACGCCAGCTGGTGAGTCCAAAAATGAACATTGTCAAAACCTGGTCATGTTTTTCTCTGCATAATCTACAATTGTGTGTTTCTGCGTTGCTCATCTGCGTCAGGATGCCGAACAGCAGCACTCTGAGGATGAGGAGGAAGTCGTTGAGAAGTCCTCAAGCTTAGACAGAGAGGACAGACCCTTCGACAAAAGAACTATGAGCAATGGTAGTGCTTCAAATGAGTCTTAACCCTCTAGTATAAGTGTAATAAGTGTAACTTTTTATTTTTTATGTAGAGTAAGTAATGTATCATATTTTTGGGGGATTATTTATTTATTTATTTATTTATTT
>NW_015783401.1:0-1325 GCF_001515625.1 Sinocyclocheilus rhinocerous | reverse complement strand
AACCATACATCAATGGAAAGCTTATTTATTCAGCTTTCAGATAATCTCAATTTGACCCTTATGACTGCTTTTGTGGTCCAGGGTCACATATTACAATAGAAAACAGTTATTTTCAATTGTAACAATATTTCACAGTGTATGTGTCTTTACTGTATCTTTGATCAAATAAATGCAACTTTAGTGAGCTTAAAATACTTTATTCAAAATTGTATTCATCATATTTCTGAACAACAGTGTGTAACTCCTAACATGAAGTATTAAACGGCATATGTGTGGTTTCTTATCAAAGTTATTGTTGCTGTGAAGCTGTAGTAATTTGTCAGGATCTGCTAAGTGACGCAGGCTAATGTTGGGTTTGCCTCTACAGATTGAAGCAGAAGAGGAGGTTGATATTGAGGTGGTGGCAGAGGGTAAAGGCTTTGCTCTGTTTCAGGTATGTCTAAACTCCCTGCTTGAGAATTTGTCCTGAAATGCGTTGTTTTGTACTGCTGCAAAAAATATGGAAAGTAAAAAAAAAGCTGCTGTTTGCTTGTTGAGCATCTTAACACAGCAGCATAATTTAGCAGGATCAAGCTATCATCTCCATTGCAAAACTGTCAATTAGCAAGGCATTACCAAAGAAAGCAGGTTATGAAGGTTCAACAGCTGTGAATAATAACTGAAATCCCCGTAAAGATAAAAAGAGATGTCATGGCAGAAATATTCTGTTGTCATCAGCAGTCGGATCCCCTCTTTCTCGGTCCAATGTGTAGTTATACCTTTGATTTGTCGCCATGGAGCACATAAACCGGCCCAGGCAGTTTTCCTCATCAGTGAGACACCAGCAACATCTCGAGCTGCATTGAAAGACCTCACTGAAGAAACAGCATCCAGAACTCTGTTCAGCAGAAGATTCGCAAAAGCAGAGATGATCTCATTTTGAGCTGTGTTTGCTAACTTGTTCTTCAGACATGATTCCTCAAATCATCTGGCTTGTACTATTGCTTTATAAAATGTCATAAAATGAGGGGAAAAAATCCCAAAGACTTATTAGAGTAATATTGATTTTCTCTTACTGTTTCAGCTTAGTGTGTTCTACAATGTGATGAACCTGAGAACATCGCTCAGAGGGCGTGACATGCACACGGACGAGGCCTTTTATTTGTATGTAGACATAATGGACAATGAGGAGTTCAATGTAAACCTTTACATATGTTTCAGGTGAGTGGCTGAGTTAAGAAATTAAGTCTGAGTTAAGAAATGATTTCATCAGCACCAAAAAATGTGATTAAAAAGTTAACAAAACAATAGGGCTGCTTGATTATGGCAAAATTATGGTCACTATT
>NW_015783400.1:0-1326 GCF_001515625.1 Sinocyclocheilus rhinocerous | reverse complement strand
TTCAGGTTGTGGCGTTTGAGGAATATTTAATTGTTCATCTCTCAATCGTCATTGCATTGCATTATACTGTGTTTTACACCTCACAATAAAAACTACAGAGTTTTGGTCATAAAACTAAGCATTTAAATTTCATCTTACTAAGATATATTATATTATATTATTGGGAGATTAAATTGACAACTGATACTTATATGCATTTTATGCAAGTAGTTTACATTACAAAGAATTACATACTTTTTGGCCACATAAATATCAGCAACTGCACCAAATTGCATATTTTTGCTCTGTTTAGGACTCTGAATAAAATGTAGGTGTCTTTTTCCTTTTTGAGCTCCATATTCTCCTATATCAGACAATATGAGCCATAAAGGCATGATGTATCAAATATGATAACATTTTTTTATTATTATTTTTAAAGATTTTTTTAAATATATATTTTGTCTTAAGGTTCAATAAACTGTTTTATTTTTTAAAAAATCGATTTTTCAGGCTTTACAGGGTTAACAGGTTTTTAATGTAGCATTTTACAGTATTTTTCTAATTTTTTAGTCAAACCTTTTTACAGTATGTGTAAATTTGATAGAATTTGTTGCAGTACCAATATTAAGACCAAAGAGTTCCTCAGTCTATATTATATTCAGTACAATAAAGGCCTTCACCCCCTTTTCACCAGTACTGTTGTTGACAGCAAGTTGTAGAGCAGTTGTGAGCATCTGTTGTGTGACTGTAACGCATTTCATTTCATTTTCTGTCAATCCAATTGAAATTCCAATTCCTATTAGCTTTGGCCAATTCAATTTACATTCCTACTAGCCAATTCTTCACTTATGACTATTGTCCATGACTATAAGCTCTATAAAAGAGTATTCTCTCTGCCTGCATATCCTCATATTCTTTGTTTGGCCGATTACAATGGACAACATCTCTTACCTCTCCCATTTTAAGACGTACAACATTTCTTTATGTAATATTACAATTGTTCTCTGAAGAAAATAGGATTTGCTGAGGAAGGAAAAAATCTGCCATTTCTCTATTCTCCAGGCAGCAGATGGGAAGACCACTTTTTTCTATTTCTATTTTCTATTTTCTATAAAATAATAGTAATAATAGATTTGACTGTGTGCATATATTATGGGACCACTTATTTATTTAATTCTGGTACTCTGGCAGAAAGGTTAAATACATGGTTGTGTGTAGTTTCTATTTGGTTTATAAAATGGTTTCCACTAAATGTAAAACAAGCTCTAAGAGCAAATCTATACTGAACCGCATCTGCTAATGTGATGTTCCCCTTCAGGAACTCGAGCTGCGTCGAGATTCGCTTTG
>NW_015783399.1:0-1326 GCF_001515625.1 Sinocyclocheilus rhinocerous | reverse complement strand
TGTTGGCTGAAAGTGTTGGCTATATCCACTCCATTGGTTCCGAGATGCATTATATGTGCTATGTGAGTGGAAACATTCTGATTAGATTTGGGGAGCAGGAAATAGAGAAAGCTATTGTGAAATATATAAGTATTTTTGTAGAAGTGGATTTCATAATCAGTATCTTTGTCTTGTTTTCCAGAAAATCTAAACAGTACGATTTACCAGTAAAACGAAAGTGCATAGGATTTTAAGATTTATTTCCAGAGAATGCATCTTGAATATAAGTGTATTTTGTCTTCTTCCTCTAGCAGATTTATGTAATAAACCTCACTAAATTAAAACAACATAGGTGGGAAAAAATCTGCCAGCGGCACAAGACAAGAAACAGTTGTAGTCAAGATACATTCTCTGAAAACAAACATTAATATGCATAACATTAACTGAAAACATCAATATACATGTATATGTCATATTTTGTATATATTTTTTTATAATTTAATAGATTTGGACCAAAAAAAAAAAGTACCATCACAGACTGATATGCTGTTTTTGTTTTTGCACAAAAATATTAAAAATGTGAGAATAACTTATGTGAGAATGAGCTTATTAACTACTTATATTATTCCATGGAAATAAATTTTGTGTTTTGAGCTTAAGCACCTTCACCAGAAAGACAAGTTTTACTGGACGAGTACCAAATTAGCACTAACCAGCATAACTGTAGCTGATATTAAATACTTTTGGGGAAGCGGACTTGTCCTTCATCATGACATGCTAATCTAAAAGTATTTTAAACAGAATTTTTCTCATTATTCACAATCATTTTGCGTGAGCACATATTAAACTGCATGGAATATTTGTACCACTAAAAATTCATTAGTCACACAGCAGGCAGGACTATTTAAAATTAACTGAAGGTAAAAATGTGATTAAAATAATTTAAAAAAAGGCATCCAGTTATAAGACTAGAAAAAAACACATTTCCTTCTACATTTGTACAAAATTGGAATCTAAAATCTTGATGTTCATGTATACACGTCAACCTTAAACTAGCCCGGACCAGCTTTCATGCTGGTCTAATCTGGTGTTTTCAGGAGGACTGTGAGCTCTTGTGTGATATTAGACCATGCTAAACCTGGGGACATCATACTTCATCCGTGTATTTCATCCTTGTTTTATTCTTTCACACACAGACACACAAAGAAACTTCTTCTGAGAAGCCCAAAACGACTACTTCACACTCATACACTTACTCACAGATACACGCACCCAAACACCTACGCATAAGCATATGCACAAATGCAATTATCAATGCTCTCTGTCAGACCCCCAACACACACACAC
>NW_015783398.1:0-1326 GCF_001515625.1 Sinocyclocheilus rhinocerous | reverse complement strand
TCTATATTTATCTCAGAGTGACTGCGCAGGTGGATCCTATTGTGTAGCACTGCTGAAATTTGCATGGAAGCAACAGCCATCCGCATAACTAATGAAATGTGTAATAAGCTTCTTTAAAGGTGACTAAGTTGAGCTTAATCCATTGTGCTGCTTTTAGACATTGTGTCTGCGTACTTGCCTGTCAATCAGAAACTGTTTTTGAGACAGGAAATTTTAAGTGGATGTTCATTGCGTAATACAGATTGTTTTACGATTTATTTCCAGAGTGGAAACATATTTCAGATTGTCTATAATGTCCATTTTGCATAAAAATATGAATTTTTAAAAATGAACATCTAGGCCAAAACTAAGCTTTGAAATATTCTGTGGATGAAGTAGTCTTCTGTAAAAGCTTTTCTGCTGTGAAACTGTTTTCTGGGACTTTTTACTGTTTGTATCACTCCGCTAGTCCGTGTTTGCACATTTCAGACAGACTCAGCCTTCAGTCTGTGCATTAGTCGGTAAGGATTCTTTCAGAAGATTACATTAAGCAATTGTCTTTATGAGTGTGTCACTGAATCGATTTTTTTCACAATGCTGATTCATTCAGGAACCCCACTACTGTGTATTGTTTGGAACGTGACAATATTCCGTTGTGGTTTTGTTTGGAAATATTAACTTCTTGGTTACTGAACTGTTGTATAAGAACTGGTTCATAAGAGTCACTTGTTTGTCAGTGGTACTACACTGGTTGCACTAAATGTTTTTAATTCACTAAAAAGAACTGGCTCATAAGAGTCATTTGTTCTTCAATCTGACTACACTGGTTGCGCTGAATGTTTGTGATTTACTAAAAGTGAAATCTGTTAATGAATCATACTCATCAGATGTATAATACCGCCTGTAGTCCGCAAGGACAATTTAATAAAAAGACATGCTTTTTGTGCAACTATTTTGTGGTACCATGCATTTGTGGTATCTTATTTAAATTCGGACTGCAGCTCACATAAAACATGCTAGTGGTGGGTCCTTCTTGAACATCTGTTCATTGCATTTGTCAAATGAATGAAAGACTCAGGACTTTGGAGGTTATTTGTCTTGTAATGTGTCTTTGGCTGCATTATAATAATTTTCCTAATTCAGAATCAAAACATTGCATGTTGGTATGATTGCTTGTTCTGCGAAGTTGCCTGCTTAAACATTTTATCATGAAATATAACCTTTTATCAATGAACATAATGATTTGAATAAAGATTAGCACATTTTGCTGAATGAGATTCAAAGATCATGGTTAACTGATGAGAATGATCCATTAATTTCCATCATTAAAGGGGTCATATGATGCTT
>NW_015783397.1:0-1324 GCF_001515625.1 Sinocyclocheilus rhinocerous | reverse complement strand
CCGGGTTTTGTTTTGACTAATCAGCACGCGGATGGACGTAGATTAAACGTTTGACAACTAATAGTTATTTATTTATTTATTTATTTATTGGCAATAAATAGTTATTACAGACTACCATGGTCTCGTGAATATAAAGGAGGACGTTTTGATTTTATGCGGAAAGGAAAAAAAAAATTAAAAAAACTGCATACGTAGATATGTGCATGCAAATAAAAGAAAATAAATATGAATATGTTCATTAATACACCCATAAATTAACATTATCCTAATTAAAGCTTAGAAAGTAAACACAAGAATGGAAATATGTAGCTGAATGAATTAAACGATGAAACCACCTTAATGCACTTTTACATTATATTAAGTAAAATGCTATCCATTTAGTGACATTATTTTTTAAACATGAAAACTTATAACATTGTAGAAAAAAAGAAAAATTTAATTTGTGTGTGTGTGTGCGTGTATAATAATAATAATAATTATTATTATTATTATATGGTTATTTCTATGGGATTTGGGAAACTTAAAAACTCTTGAACACAGTTGTCTGTAGTCTAATAAGAGAATTTTAAAAAGGCCTGATTGAAAATCAATCATTAGGGGGCGTCGTGTTTTACATAGAAAACGTGGTACATCTAAGCCTTGCCATCCTAAATAACAATTCCCAGCCTGTTAAAGGCGCATAGGTGCTTTCTTATTTAAACGCATATTCATATGTGAAATCCTAAAGTCCTGTGTGAGCACATGAAATTCATTCATAGGCCTATGTAATATTGGTGAACTTGTATAGTAGTAAAACAAAGGCTTATATAATTATTTATCTATTTGCCTTTTACACTTATGTTATGAATGTCATTCGTCACATAAGATCAAGATAAGATCAGCCATATTTGATTTGCTGGTTGCATTTCATTACATGGACTTCTGAGAATAGATGACTACTAATCAGTTTTAAAAAGCATAAAAACGAGTACAACTATAATCTCTTTATAGTAACCAAAATAAGTAACCTTATACACATTTTAGAGTTACTATTTCCTAACAAATGCAAAGAAAGGTATCAAAGGAATCTGTTGTGAATTCTATTACACAGATTTTCTTCAGGCAGAAAAAGACACTATGATCACCCCTTCATTAATCATTGATCAGTGGAACACAGAAAATCATCAGTCTTTTAATCTAAGGGCAAAGGTCAAGGTGTGCTAGGCTGGGATGTGCTCATGGTTCCCTTCTGCACATGTGCCCTTCTTTCTCTACATCAAGAGAGAGAGAGAACTAGCTCTTAAAGCAGCACTATGTAACTTTTGGCGCTCTGGCGGTTAATAAA
>NW_015783396.1:0-1325 GCF_001515625.1 Sinocyclocheilus rhinocerous | reverse complement strand
AACAATCAACTAACTAATAATTTTAAACAGAATAACAAACACATCCTGCCATCACAAGACAAGTTACTAAAAATAACAATAAAGCAACAATAGTTGTTGGGAAACAGTGAAACCATATTATTTTTTCAGGCCCAGTGCATGCTGGGAAGACCATTGCTAGAATTATGAGCAAAAGCTGTGCTTATATAAGAAATGCTTGAACATAAAACTGCTTAAACTACTTAGATTCAGCAGTAATCTATACTGGAAACAAAATAAATATTAGTACATTTTTCCTCAAATATTTTAAATGGTTCACCCAAGTTTTGATCATAAGAACATGAACATAATTCTGTTAAATATACTGTCGTTTATATATTGCGTTTCACGATCTAAAATAGCACAGAATCATATATTGCAGTCTATTTGTACTACAGTAAATATGACAATAAAGCAACAACAGTTGTTGGGAAAATTTTCAGGGCCCAATGCATGCTTGGAGAACCATTGTTGGAATTGTGAATAAAAGGTGTACTTATAATAGGAAATGCTTGTAAAACTACTTAAACTACTTAGATTCATCAATAATCTAAATTAGTGATTATTGAAAATTATAGAAATATTCTAACAGAATGTATTTTTTTTTAAATGATTGTTAGCCCAAATTTTTAGCATTAAAACATGAACATAATTCTGTTAAATATAGTTTATATTCATGAGCAGCATTGAATTATTTCATGGAGTGTAATGCACATTGTTAAAATAAGTGTCCTAAACTGAGTCTGAATATACACTGATTATGAAGATACATCTTGTATCTTGAGACCTGTAAGACTAACAGTCTTGATCAAAATGCTGCAGTATTCACAGACGAAAGACTAAATATAACACAATGGTACAGCAAGCCAGATATCTTATTGTTTTCCCACGCCTACGTCAGTAGGAGTAGGAGCAAGATCTGTGTGAATGAGGCGCTTACTGTGGCCTCTACAAGATGCACTGTCCAGCTCATTACTGGATGCTGAACTATTGAGACTATTGAGAAAAAAAACAGTAACACTCAATCTGCTCTGGATTTTTTAAATTCAGCATTGTTTTGGTGCAAAAATTATGTTGTTCAGCTGTGGAGATTGTCTTAGCATATTTATCCAGCTTCATGCTGTGGTTTGATATCAGCTTGTGTTTTCTTCTTGCCAGTTTTGCTTGTCTGACATTTAGCTAAAACACATTAAGTACACACTGCTTCCTTGAGAAACCTTTTTTTTTGTTTGTTATGGAAGACCATTTTAATACATTGTTGAAATGTGTTAAATCCATTCAAATACCAGAACAAATCCACACCAACA
>NW_015783395.1:0-1325 GCF_001515625.1 Sinocyclocheilus rhinocerous | reverse complement strand
GCAGATCCTTTATGTATTCTTTAATATTATTTTTGTGCTTTTTCTCCATATACCTTTATACATGATCAGTAATTCAGACATTAATAAATATTATATATTTTTTCATAATATTATGTTATATTAGAATTATATTTAATGAAAGATTATATTCCTTCAATTTTGTTGAATTATCCGTTTAAGAGCTGTTGTTGACAAGATATTGTTAAATGTCTATTTCTGTTTGTGATGCTTAATGGATGGACGACTAAAAATAAAAATATTTAATAAAAGACTGAATGAACATACATCTTCAAATTGTAGTGTAGGTGTAATAAGCATGGCTTCTGCCTACTTTTGCTCATTGTCTCACTAAATACTGTTAAAGCTTTGTTTCTGAGTTTACGCATACAAATATGAACAAAAATGAATTTTCATATAAATATGTTGCATATGCACTTTCATTTTCGATGTGATGCTTAAAACCAAGCACTGAATCCTGAGTGCTTGTATGCGCAAACCTTATTACTTACTCATGATACTTGTTGTGAAATGGTGCATAATGACATATTACAACTGTAAGATAAGATATTCGAAATAAAACACTAACAATAACCATATGAACAACAATAACAACAAAAACCGTTTCGAAAGAATTTAATTTATTTTACTGTGAGCACTTCCTGCTGCGATGACGTCAATACGTCGCAACCGTTAAGATGACGTAACAAACTGCCGCGTGATGCCAAAATTAAAAAGAAAGATCGACTACAGCTTTAACTCACGATATGTACGCAGGATAGACGAATCCGATGAGGTTACAGAGCAGAGAAGCACCGTATCCGATCACCAGATAGACCGCAACGAGCAAGACGACAGCTGCGAGACAAAAGACCACATGTCAGGGAAGACAGATAGGTTTTGGCCCTAACGGCCTTCCATAGCTCTGTGATATGAGAAGCGTATTCTCGCTTAAACAGCATTAGAAGTCCGACATTACAGCACACATGTGTTCCTGGTTATAAGAGCATCAGCACTCACCGCACGCGATGTAGGACCTGCTCACTCCGGTCCTCGCCTCGATCTTCGCCAGCACGTCCGTCATCAGGTTCTTCTCGTAAAGGAACTTCTCGAAGCGTTCTTTCAGCCCGTGCGCCATGGTTTTGTCTGGCTTGGTGATGGAGTTATTGCGATATGAAACACACTCGCTGAACAGCAGCTCTCGCCAGCTCAGTGCGCGCTGAGGCTGTGACGTCACGGAGCCACTTCCTCGACCACACCCTTCGTCGCGGAGTAAAGCAGACCGCCGCGAAAGATTTATTTATTTGCTTTTTAAATTTAAAGTTAAA
>NW_015783394.1:0-1290 GCF_001515625.1 Sinocyclocheilus rhinocerous | reverse complement strand
TGTGTGTGTGTGTGTGTGTGTGTGTGTGTGTGTGTTTGACAGCTCTGGTCACTATAAACCATTGTTGTATGATGAGTTGTGTAATAATTCTAAAAAAAATAACTACTTTCATGTCCTACAGAAAAAAAAGAAAAAAAAACAGCAAATGGGGTCGGAACAACATGAGGGTGAACAAAATAATGACAGAATTTCTACGTTTTTGTACTCTAGCCTTGGACACAGAAATTAGTGCGTCTACTATGAAGATTATTATGGTCCAAACCTTGGATAAAGCTCTATATGGGCTCACCAGGCCTGATCATAGAGCTGATATTAAATGTGTCCTGGTGTAATGAAAGCAAGGTAACCTTCAGAGAGAGAAAGAGAGAGATGAGAGAGCGAGAGAGCAGAACGCCTGTAGTGGTATATTTAGCTGTCCTCATTAGTTGACCTTATTTTCTTGCGTCTGACACATTCTGTTCTATAGGGCTTCCATTTCCTGGACCTGCGATCAAGTATGCTTTCGAAATGTGTTCCTTGATGGACTTGTAGCTGGCTAAGTACATTTTAGTATACATTGTAGTATTGGATGCACTATTTACTCTGATTACACAATTATTTTAACTAAAGCGAAAATTGGCACAATATTGTGGAATATGTTACACATAAGCACAAATCACTTGTTTACACTGATATAGGTGCCACACAAAAGCATTATATGTACTCCTCTATAAGTCCTCATTATCATTTCTAATTAGTTGTTTATTCATTTTATCATTTGTTTGTTTATACTAACTGAGAGTGTGCACAGTAAGTCTAATTAAATGTTAATTTGTTAGCATGATGATTTTTAGTGTTCCTCCTCCTCTTATGTGTTGTTGACATATTAATGTATTGCATATGCCACCTTATCGCTGCTTGCCAAGCCATTTCATAGGGTTCGTGCTGTTAGCAAACAGAATTGTGGTTGCTTTTTTATGGTTTGCAGTACATTACTCCGTCACTTTTCACAGTATGATGTGCTGAGGATGTGAATGCTGAAATGGTTGGTTTTGGTCAGGTTTAATAGGCTCTGGTCTTATCTGGTGTTATGATCTGGTCCTGTGTGTGTGTTTAAGTCCGTATGGGTCTCTGCGTATAAAAGCAAGTTTATGTGAGCAGACATGTCTGAGCGGACACATTCCTGCCATTGGTTTAAGAGGAGCATTGTGGGATGGATGTGGTTCTCACAGTCTCTTCCTGCAGCTGCTGCATGGAAACACAGAGAGCCTCAGTCCCCTGCAACCCTCTTGTTTACAGAGACCGGATAGA
>NW_015783393.1:0-1325 GCF_001515625.1 Sinocyclocheilus rhinocerous | reverse complement strand
AAAAAAAAAAACAGTAACATACCATGGCAGGTGGTGGATGAAGATCCTGCATAGCTTAAGAGAAAGTCATAGGTTCAGAATTTCACACTTCGGGTTTAGTGAGTACCGAGAGGCAGTGTAAAGTTGACCACAGTAAACTTCCTTCCATCTGAATTATCTTCACGCTACAACAAAGCTTATAGATGGCTATATATGATACATACTGACAGGCAGTCCGATGTGGTGAGATACACTTCATAAAGCCTCTGAATGCGGAGTATTGAGCCGTTGCATATAATTATTGATGTTTTTAGCTCACTTAGTCATTGATAGACGGTCGATGCATATGAGTTTAATGCTACACCATGCAATAATGTACTAGCAATTAACCAGTTTGGTCATTAGGGTGATTAATGACACTATAAATCAAAATTACAACCAGAAAATGCAGCTTCATTCATCCTGACATCAAATGCAGTGTTTGGTAAATTAATTAAATGAAGAACAGAAGTTAGGTTATTCATTTTCTATTTTTTTCTTCTTTCTCGTCTTCTCCTTCTCATTAATATAAGTTTCAGTAAATGTTTGTACTTTTTTCTTAATATGAATATTTGCATATTACATCAGCAAATGAAATGTTCAGTCACAAAATATAATATTTATATTTGATGTTGAATTTAGAAAGTATTTTAAATAAAGTATTTTATAATTGTATATTTGTATTTATTTCATAATTGCATTTAAATTATATATTATATTTAAAAAGTATAACAGATTAAACTATGCTTAAAATAAAAACCATTAAAAAGGTAAACTAAAACAGAAGAGGTAAGAGGTTTTCACTTTTACTTAGCCTACATTTCAACAAAATGCTACAGTATTGTTTAAAACCACGTGCAAAATAATACAAAATTGAAGTCAGGCCATTTTATTTGATGATTATTTATTTTATTATATTTGTATTGCTTTAAAGATATATATATATATACAGCCAGGGGCTAAATTAGAATCAAAAGGAGAGAGGGGAGAAACGAAAATCGAAATAGATATAAAAAGAAAACTTTAAAATGTTTACAAACATTAACACTTTTATTTGATGTTTATTGAACTTCCCCAATAATAAAAAAATGGTAAAATATCAGCAGCCAATCATCGAACTCCGTTACTCCACCGCCAGTGACGTAACTGCCACTGATGTTTCTGCGCTCACCTGAGAGACCCATTCCGTCCAACGGCACGCGCAGCATAGAGTAACGACCCGCAGCGTTTGCGAAGAGTACAACAACACGCCCTTTAAACTGATGTGACCCATTCTGAGCGTGAGTCACCCGAGTGCGCATTCTCTC
>NW_015783392.1:0-1325 GCF_001515625.1 Sinocyclocheilus rhinocerous | reverse complement strand
TCCATATTTGACCCAAAGCTGGGTTGAAACAACCCAGCATTTTTTTGAATGTATATTCTCTTAAAACAAATTTTACTGGATTACGATTTTGCTTTCTAGATTAATTTATCTTGCTTTATTGGTGTATTTATGGGGGAAAATACACTAATAGTGTAATAGTGTATTTTTGTTTGACTATGTTTTTCCAGGACCAACAGAAGATGTTGATCGAGGAACATGTCCTACTTAATGCAGCACATTCATGATTTTGCCAAGTAGGGTATGTTCCTGGATCAGCATCTTTTGTTGGTCCTGGAACAACATTCATGTCAACAAACATAGTCGTAACCATATCCCTAACCTTAACTCATTAACCGACTCTTAAACTGTAAGGAAATAATAGACTGATAAGCATGTTGTTCAACTCCCAACCCCCGCCCTAATCCTAACCCTACAATCTGATTGGTTGATGGCAATGTAGTTTCGGGTCCAACAACGGTGTTGATCCAGGAAAACATACCAGTTGCCAAATCACAGAAAGCGACTTCCATGAGTGTTTTTGTTGGGGGGGCACTTGATGAACCTTACTAATTGATGAGTCAACCATCGTGACTCATCACTAGTCCAAGTTGTTATGGATCAGCTGGACTAAGCTAGTTAGTGCTGGTAACTGATGCTATATGCCAATCTTTGTTTAATTAAAATGTATTTTATGAACATTCAAAATAGTTTAAAATGTTATTTCATATGAAAACTCATGATGAAAATCAAGATCCACAATTGAGTTATTCTGGGCATTAGACATGCTTGTCTGGACAGGTCAGCCTTTATATCAGTACAGTAGTCTCAGCTCTTCGAACCTCCTGGATGTCAGTTAACTAGCTGTTTGTTGGGTTATGAGAAACTGTGTACTGGGTTGCCGTTTTGTTGAAAAAGGAACCTCAGAGCTATTTTCAATGTCTTGCCCTTCACCCAAAATAAACAAAATCAATGAGTCAAGACTCGTGAGCTAGAAGACCTTCACCATTCTTTCCTTGCAGTACTGTGCTGTCTGCACGTTCAATAAAACCTTGTGTATTCCATTTATTTGGATTTGAAAACAATTTTTTCTTATTGCAACAACTAAGTACGCCATTCACTAGTTGATTTCCAGTAACATTCAAATACTGTGGCTCTGTTTGAGTGTTCTGACATGTCAACTTCTGGCTTCTGACTTTGGGCTGTGACTTTTTGGCTGACAGATCGCTGAATCCTTGGAAATGTTCTTTTTACAATTTCTGCAAATTACACACTGCAACTTAACATTTTTAAGGGATGGAAATTTTGGATACAAATCTTTTGGCTAA
>NW_015783391.1:0-1325 GCF_001515625.1 Sinocyclocheilus rhinocerous | reverse complement strand
TTAAAGTTGAATGTGAATTTACTCGCATATGAGCAGCTTTCCTGAAACTATCACAAGCGCACCCTCAGCTGAAGCTAATTATATTGGCCAAACAGATCTGTAAAGCACTTTTCACGAGTAATATCATTCTAAAGGGACTACTGAAGCCATGCAGCAGACTACTTAGAAAATAATCTGCAACAAATTCTAGTGTACTGCATTTATATTAGCCTAAGCCAACTATATAAATTACTAACATAAAACATTTACGTTGTTTGTGACTGGGCAACAGTAAAGCACTTTATTCTTTAGGCCTACACCGCTTCTATGAACTCTATTGGTAACGACGGAACTTGCAACCATAGTTGCCTCTGGGAAACACCCCAGAGCCAAGTTTAGTGTGTGACGTTTAGTGTGTGACGCCGGATGAAAGAGTGTTGCCTAAAGGCGTCTTGTGACAGATTAAAAGCTAATAGTATAAAGAGCTGCTCCTTGCTGTGTGGGCTCGGAGCGCACTGATGAGGGGACGAGACTCTGTGTGTGTGTGTGTGTGTTACACACATCAGCCGAAGCTGCTGAAGAAAAGAGAAGAAAACTGTTGAGAAAGAGTTGCGGTCTATGAAAATTGCATTCAGGGGGTCATTTTCATTTTAAATGAAATTTGCATTCATTTTATTTTAAATGAGTTCTTGTGCTATTTTTTGTCATTTTATTAGTAATTATTTTTAAAAATATGTCTACATAGTTTTTTTTTAACCTTCTATTTCCGTTTTAGTTATTTTAGTACATCAAGTTAAACTAAATGAAAATGCAAAATTTTACCTCAGCAACTAGCTGAAGCAAAACCATTTTTTATTTTATTTTGAATATTCGAAATTCATTTTTATTTAATAAGTATAAAGTTTTATTGTCCATTTTTATTTTAATTTCAGTTAGTTTTAATAATTTTGTTGTGCATTTTTGTCATTTTTATTAGCTTTAATGTCTATATTTTTAATACATTTTCAGATTTAGTTATTATTATTTTAAATTAAAAAAAAAAAATTTTAATAACTAGCTGAAATAAGTTTTTAATATTATATTTCATTTCAGTTTGTTTATAATAATAATATTGAAAGTCTATTCTGAATTTAGGATAAACTACATTTTAACCACAAGGATGTTAACCAAAAGTATTAGTCTGAAGCCGCCTCAAACATATTTGGACACTGAATTCACTTGCTGGATGTCAGATTTAGCTGTTTAAAGGTCATTGCAAAAAAAGGCTCAGAAAAGTAAAGTTGATCTGAGAAAAGCTCCTGCAGTGGTGGAGCAGATTCACTTGCTTTGCAACTTTCCAAGGTAAT
>NW_015783390.1:0-1325 GCF_001515625.1 Sinocyclocheilus rhinocerous | reverse complement strand
CTATTTACACATTTCTAAAATCCTCTGTTAATCCTGCTTTTGAGAGAAGGCCAGGTCTGGAAGCGACCCAATCTTAATTAACATCTTCCTCTGAACCGTGTCAAAACAAGAACATTTAGTTTGAGCCTGCCCACTACCTGTCCACTAAAGAGCAGTCCTGTCAGCGGCATGTTTTGTCTCTGATGCTGATGGCTCTTGGGCTGTCTGTCTGCATGACAGATACAGCGCCATGAATGCAAACCCCCATTATCCATCCCGAATCTGATGATGTCAATATGAGACCTGAGGTGGATAGGTGGATTTGTTTTAACCAGATGGCGAGAGGTTAAATAGACTCTCGTCACGCTTCAGGCATGTTTTTCCTGCACTTGAGTGTGGCAATACAGACTGACCTCATGTCCAGAATGGAAGGTTGAATGATATAGCAGTGACAGTGGGCGATATGAAAAATCGTATAGAAGGGTCTGAGTACTGTAATTAGTAAAGTAGTGTTTTATGTCACAGTATAAGTTTTTGCTGTAAATGTAACAGATAATGCCACATTTTAATAACCTTATGGTAATGCCTATTTTAAATAGATCATATAATGTAATAAATCCTGTATATAGTTAAATATTGTTTTTTATATAATAACTAATTAATAATTATATGTAATCATTGGATTATATAAAAATTTGACATTTAGATTTATATTTAAAAGCACTTAATAGCTAATAATAAAATTATCTAATATTTATAAGATAATCATAAAATGACATTATATTTTGATATATACCATTACTTAGAAAATTACTTAAACTGTAATTGTCACTTAAAATTATAAATTATTTATACAATTTTATTATATAATATTACCATAATACATTTTTAATGATTAGACTGTAAAAAATATATATATATATAATTAATTATGCTGTTATTAATATAAAATGTATTTTATAATCTCAAGAATGTCATTTGTCTTTGAAATTATTTTTATGTCTGCGGTAGCCTCCTTTTTCCACTTTCTTGGTTTTCTAGGCTGCTCTCCTGTGAAATCTGTCAGTGTCTAGTTGGCCAGTGAATTTCCTGTCATCTGTCCCCAGGCGCTAATGGGAAATGAAAACAAATAAAGATGATGGTGGAAACTAGTGTGTTTTATCATGAGCGTAAAACGCAGCCTTCTGTTCGGTGGGAGATTTCACTGTCTCCTGATAATATATCGAGAGTGCGCTCCGCTTAAAACTCCCATTAGCCGTCTCCCACCGAGTGACTCCGAAGTATTTGGGAAGTAATGTTATACTAATGTCTCTAATTCTTGCCCATTCGGCCATTGATTTTTCCCT
>NW_015783389.1:0-1325 GCF_001515625.1 Sinocyclocheilus rhinocerous | reverse complement strand
AAATAAATGTATTTCAAATACATTTTAGTATATTTATTTTTCACAGGGCATCATTTTCTTAAAAAAAACGGCAAAAGGTTACAGAGGCACTTACAATGGAAGTAAAAGGGCCAATTTTAAGTGAAACCTAAGCACTTAAAATGTTAAAACTTGCCTTAAATAAATGTTCTGATCTGCATTCAATACAAATAGAGCTCAATCGACAGAATTTATAACATAAGGTTGATACCACAAAAAAAAATTCAACTCATCCCTCATTTTTGTAAAAAGTCGCCAAAACTTAAGATAACAGCAAGGCTCTCACAATGGCAGCAAATGGGGTCAATTTTTAGAAGTATAAAGCTTATAATCTAATAAAAGCCATTAAAAATCTGTATCTGTTAAAACTTGTGTATAATTGGAGCTGTAAAGTCATGTTCGTTTTGGAGTTTACAGTGCTGCGTTGTCATAGCAAAGTTGTATTGGGCATAATTTTACACAGAAATGATTAGTAAGTGATTTTTCCACATTAAAATCACTTTAACACTCATATTGTTTGCGACTTGTGGCTATACTGTTGAAACGATGAATATTTGAACATTTACAGATTCACTTCCATTGCAACCCAGACGTTTGCTAAAGAAAATGAGGGACAAGTGGAATTTTTTTTTTCTGGTAAGCAAGCCTTAATATTCAGTGTGCAGGAAGTCCTAGGAGGGTTTCACATTATCCACGTGATTTCAGGGTTTCAAGGTGTGCTGTAAAGTCTCTTGCTGGGGCAAGGTTAAGATCGGGGAAATTGCATTTCTGCTTCAAGTAGCATAAAGGGAATTGCACAACTCCTGCTCAGTGCAGACGTGCACAGCGTCATGGAAACGCATCTGGCTTTTATTCGGCCCGTGCAAGTTGCTGTCTAAGCCTGTCAAGGATTCGCCTGCCAAGAACAATATGAAGTCGGATCCCAAGCAAGGAGTGTGGAAGGAACACATGTGGCCAAAAATATGAGAGCCGAGTGAGAGATTGCTTAAATCACAGACGCTCGCTGCCAAATGGCTTGCATCTGTGGTAAAGTATTCTCGCTGCTGACTGGAGGGAGGGTGTTTCCATTTCCAATGTTACAATCCTATGAAAACTTCCTGTAAAACACGCCTATTTTAGGAAATGCGAATTAAGCAGTTGAGTTGTATCGAGTGGGATTTTATATGGCATTCGGAGTGTCCTGTTTGTATTTTGCTGTGCTAAAACAGAAACTCACACATCCAGCTGTTATAGTTATATGCTACGATATCTGTAGGGCTTTACGTAATCATACCACACCCTGCCATGGCCAGAGGGTAAAAGTAAAA
>NW_015783388.1:0-1318 GCF_001515625.1 Sinocyclocheilus rhinocerous | reverse complement strand
TCTGTCTGTCTGTCTGTCTGTCTGTCTGTCTACATGTATCTGTCTACTGCATACTGTATATTAGAACAATGCTAACTGATTTTAGGCAGTTTCTAATAGACTTTTAATGACAATCATAAGGAGCTTTTAGTGAGTTTTGTAGCTATAATTTAATGTAACTCATTTTTAAATACTCAGCAAGAAGGTTAATTGTGTATTTACATCTAAAAAGCAAAGAAATCAGTTTTATTGTGCATTAGTGTAATTATAGATAGTTATATACAGGGTAGGTTGACCCTAATTAGCCAAGCAATTTAAAAGTAATTTCTGTAAATACTGTACATATCTGCTAGATGGTATCTGGAAAATATCTTATATCTACTATATGCCTATTGCCTACTGTTTATTGCTTTTGTACTTATGATTGCTATATGTGCTTTTAAACATGTTAACCCCTATAAGATGTGGGTGGTACAGAGTGCAAAGATAAGGGGAGGCATAACAGCTGCTAGACCTCTGGTGTTAATTAAGTCCAAGAACTGCTGATCAGTCCGGGTCTCTCTTGAGCCGCACTCTCTCTGCAGGAGCAGGATGCGCCACTGAAACACTGCTGTGCTGCAAAGGACAGTCTTTCCATTCAATTCATCACATCCACAGCCTCCTGGTGCTTTCGGACCGTGTTTGTGCACCTTTGTATGTTGGTGTGTGTTTGTGACAGCCATTGTGCTGCCTTATCTAAAGCTGCAAGACTCCTCTGACACTCATTTAGCAGTGTTCAGAGTCTGAGTAGATGTCCACAAGCAGACGGGAGATACATGACGGCTGGACTCCCGGATTGATCTGAGACTGCTGATTAGCCATCCGTACTTTTAGAAAAGGTGACTAATTTACTTTGAGTTCAGGATTGTTGCAGTTTCTGCTTTTCAAGTGTTTACCAACCATATATATCAGGGCTGTGTCATTTTGTGACGTCTGTCCTGCATCACCAAAGACATTGATGTTGAGACATTTTCACGTCATTTTGGAGGATTCCATTATAGCCTTGGCAATCTTTGGATATTATTTGAATTACACAAAAATATGGAAGACCATTTTCACCAAGGTGTTAAAAAAGAATTGCAAGAATTTCTCTCTTTTCTCACCATTGTGATTTTATTTCTTGCTTTAATCTTTATCTCATAATTACCTTTTTTTATTCACTTTTAGATGGAAATGGGCTTCCGTACAAAACATACTTATGTTTGTTATATTGTCTTTAATAGTAATAATTACATCCTACTATTATCTAGATATTTAATATGAAATGATGGAATTTTCATTAGTTTAATTAAAATTTTAA
>NW_015783387.1:0-1324 GCF_001515625.1 Sinocyclocheilus rhinocerous | reverse complement strand
AAAAAAAAAAAAGGAAAATATTTTAAATAGACAAAGTTTGAATAGGGTATATAGCTTCCTTGGTAATTAAAGTTAAGCTTCACTGCCCTTTTGGAGTTAGCCAATTATCATTGAGGAATGCTGGAAATTTCCATTTCCATAGCTCAAAGTGAACTCCCTCAGACAATGGCTTTGAAGTGTTTTCTTTCCATGCCAAAGCCTGAGGTCCAATTTCAATCAGATGTAGATGGATTTTTTCTGTATACCTGGGGATGTTTAGTGTAGTGCTCACTTTTAATGGATTAGCAAGGCCTTGTTTTTCATTATAACCCCACTGAGCACAACTTTTATCATTCTCAAGGTTCAGTAAATCCAGCAGGTATGCTATTTACTTAAACCTTTACCTATTTATTCATAATGCTGTATGTGTGTCTCACTAAAAACTAAGTCAGACCAGCAGGCCACACAAGGTCAAGCTCACTCATTTGTTTATTGGAGTTGTGCTTGAGCAGACAGTGTGTGCAAATGGCAGAGAGAGACACAGATCTGGGAAGGTGCATATATGCCTCTTGTTTCTTCAGGGTATCACTTTTAACACCTCTGCCTGTCCACCTTTTGCAGGCTTTTCACAGAACCTTTTGTTTCTACTGCTTCAGCTACACACCCCCTCCACCCCACCCCTCACCGGCCTGACCTACATCTCTCTTCCTGAATTTACCCTCTCCAGCCCAGTTTTTTTGAATGGAGACAACCTGGTGCCAGGCTTAAAACAATGCTGAAATGTTCCTATTGCTTGTTTTTATTAATGCTTATGCCCAAAAAATACATTATTATTAACTGTCTTAAATTGCCAGTCCAAAGGTTGCAACTCAAACAAACTTGTACTCTAAAAGTCAACCAACATGTACATAATCTGGTTTCAAAAAGGTTTTTTTTTCTTTTCTTAAAAGAACCATTTTTGATGTGTTAAGAATATTGTATTAATCTGAAGAAGCTTCTTTCATTAAAAATAACATTTTGTGCAGTGAAAAGGTTCCATGCCATGTTAAAAGTTCTTTGTGGAACCAACTATGCCAAAAAAAAAGAACTTTATTTCTGGAGTGTCCTGTAAAAACGCATTAAATAAATGTGATAACAGAAGTTCTTGCTAAAATGTGGAGCTGAAATGTTGATGAGCCGTTGGGAGCTAAAACATCTCAAGTGTTCTCTTTCCATCCTGTGCTTAAAATGCAAATGGCGCAACGTTGGGTCGGCTCCGGTAGTCTGTCACATGCTGAGATTGTATGTATGTGCTGGGGTTTGGGCCGTGCTTGTGTATGTTGGGGGTTTGAGGGGGGTCGTCAAA
>NW_015783386.1:0-1324 GCF_001515625.1 Sinocyclocheilus rhinocerous | reverse complement strand
TATTTTTTTTGCCATTTGGGTTCATGACAACATGATGGCTTTGGAGTGTTGTCTCAGATCGGTGTGTCATGTATCACATCTGGTACAACATTTAAAATATATTTGTTCACTGTATTTCAGAACATTTCAGAAGTTCCCTTGGCAACGTTGTGGAGCAGGAACCTCAGAATCATTATGATCTGCCCATCAACAGTCACATTCCTGGGCATTATGATATGCCTCCAGTGCGGAGACCACCCTCTCCATCGCCACGAAGACTGCCCCACTGATCTCCTTAAAGACTTTGGTTCTACTCTAAAATCACTGCCAAATACAAAGTGTGCTTTACAAACTCAGAAATGAAATACCGCCCACCAGAGATTAATGGATGGATGACACCAAAACTGCGCAATACTACCATCTGCTGGACAACATTAACAACCAAGAGATTTCAACAACAACCAAGAGACTTGGTTCACCGATCACAAGTTGCTGTATTAAATCTTAAGTGGGAAAAACTGCAAAAGAACACTGCACATATGCTCATATAAAAGATGTGCAAGTAAAGACATTAATAGGAAATGTCTGGACATTAGGCTAATGGGTTAAATGCTACATATTTTTCTGTTTTAAATGCTATTCATGTTTCTTAACTAGTCTGGTAATCAGGGTGTAAATGACAATATAATTTTTAACTGCTACAGAACAAGTTTTCATGTTTGTAAGATCCAGCATTGGGAACATTTTGCTATGAATGTCAATTGAGTTCAACCATAAGAATTGTAAATAGTGTAAATAAAATCTAAGTTTTCAAGCACAACTTGTCATGAAAATTCTCTAAAATTCTCTCATTTACTCACCCTCATGGCAACCCAGATGAGATTTGTAGAAAAATAATCCATCCGCGGAATGTGCAGGTATGTGGTGTGTAGCTCCTGCAGGATTTTTTTTTTGTAAGGTCGGAGTTTCTTTCTGATACCTCCAGGTTGACGCTTCGAAAACCACGCAAAACGAACACAACTTTAATCCATACGACTGCAGTTGATGAAACAATGTTTTCTGAAGCGAAACTACGTGTATGTGTGTGTGTGTGAGAACTAATATATTCAACTTTTTACAATATAAACCATCACTTCCGGCTAATTGTCAAACACGTCATCGTGAGCTCACGTTTGAGATAAATGTCAGCACGTTGTGAAACGTCATGTATGCGCGTTTTGTGAAACTCTTAATAATCGTAATCGGTAGATAAAGGCCTAAACATTTAACTTTTCATCAATCAATACATACAATACATGGCTTCTTACTGAAAGTCCCGTCATTTGATGGTATTAAAAACAAGACT
>NW_015783385.1:0-1321 GCF_001515625.1 Sinocyclocheilus rhinocerous | reverse complement strand
TAAAGACAGAATTTTCATTTTTGGGTGAACTAACCCTTTAAGTTGGATATCAGAGAGATCATTTAAAATAAAAACAGATGGGGACAAAGGGACCGAAACATTTAATATAGTGGACAAATTTTCTTTAACCATATTCCAAAAATAAACTTTACATTAAAATGTAATAATATTTAGGCCTAGTTAGTTAGTTAGTTTAAACAACAGTTTGTGTACTTATTGTCTTGTTGAGTGACTTTTTTTTTTGTGCATTCATTACGAATGCAGTAGTAATTTTGAACATGAACATGTCGGTTATAGTTCTTTTTGTTTTCAAAGGCCATTCACTGTAGTTTTGTAATGACTTCAGTAATTTGCCTAATTGCCTTTTTTTTTTCCAAGGATGAGTCAAGAGTCTATTTATGAGTGGAAGTGGTTTGTCAAGATAAGAGTACAGTGAAGTGAGTATTTGATAGTCATATCTCACCTGACTGATGGCTATGAAACCCACACAGTACTGGAAGTTTACAGGTGCTATCACAGTACAAACCACAGGAGAGTTTCTCCACAGCCCACCTTACATTCCCATACATGGGCTTAACACATGTTCTCGAATGGGAGGGGGTGAGATGATAGATCTGACGTGGGGGCTGGGAACGAACAGTGTGGTCTGGGGTGTTCATGGTGAGAACCCATGCAGACACGAGGAGCACAGCGTCACTTTCAAGAATGTGAATTTGTCATAGGTCTTGAAAGATTGACTTTAGCAGTGCTAAAGTCTCCTAGCTGTCTTAAGAGCTGATATTGGTATGACAACGCCTGTCTACGCTGTTGTTTTGACCTCAGACGAACTTTCATCCAGTGTAGGAAATCTTCAAAGCTAACTCTGCAAGAGTTAACAGAGGTACCGCATGCAGCACTTACTCACGCGGTGTAGCTTACAGATGTCAACACTTCAGATGAGTTGTTAATGTGACTCTCACAATAGTTTCACTGAAAATTGAAAGTAACACATTTTAGGATTCATAACAGTGATCATTAGCGATGATGATGCTAGCATAACACAGAGGAGTGTTTTATTGCTCAGAGGTTGCTCTTCGGTAGCTTAGGGCAATCGGTTATGTTTCATTTAAGTGTCAACTTGACATGTCTCGTAGAATTCTTTTGGATAAATAAATTAGATGTTGTTGATGTATATGATAAAGTATATAATATGAAATGAATGTTGTTAGCATAGCTAAGATGATTTGGTCTTGATTTTGAATCAGAAATGATTGAATTCATATTGAAATATTGGCAAATCTGAGCACAGTTTGAGAAATTCTACTGTGTTTTTTTTTTTTAA
>NW_015783384.1:0-1324 GCF_001515625.1 Sinocyclocheilus rhinocerous | reverse complement strand
GTTACCAGCTCAGACGATCGCAAATTCTGTTCCGAGCGTCAGCGCACTCATTTTAACATATTGCAATTTAATGTATTTGCACTTACTGAAACCTTTGAGATAATAAATTGACATATAAAATGACATAAATTTATGCTTTAAAGAGTGTCGTCCTTGCCTTTGCAGCATTTGTAATGCTGTTCTCACAATGCATTATTATAAGCCATTTATTTGGCTCCTGCATCTCCAGCAATACATTTCTATTGGCTTATTTGCTATTCATATTGATTGTATGATCTTAATATATCATCCTTATTCATTGTCCCATTGCCCACTTGTACAGCATACATGTCTCTCCTGTCATCAGTTAGTTCAATGGTTCACAATAAATCAATTATCTGATGAAAATAACACACAGTATTGGAATAGCTTTGTCTAGTAAAAACAAAAGTGAGAAAAAGGCTTATTCCCTAATTTGCACCGACTCCTGTTCTAAGGAATGCAAAGCCGCATAATATAGCTCGTTACCGTTCTAGAGCCTCCTTTAGAGCCATTTTAAGTTTCATGCATACAGCAACCGACTCTACCGCCCCCTTCTCCTGACCAAAGGACATGCTTAAAATTCTAGTCTGGTACAGTGCTGGACCACTCCGGATTCAAAGCGCAGACGACAGATGAGGAGAGCACACTGACAGATACAGAGAGGAAGGGGACGGGAATATATAGGGTAGTAGATTTACTGAAGCATGGAATTGGGGAGTGTGATTTCAGATTTGTAGAAAAGAAAAATATAGCATATAGGACATTTGTTTGTGTTCACAAGCATAAATACATCCAAAGCTATGGTTATCAGTGGGGGCAGAAGGATGGGTGTAAATGTAGTGCATGCCAATACCTTAGTAAACATAATATGCACAAACTAATGTCAGGGGCAGATATGATAGAGGTGGTGCTAGAGCATGAGAAAGTGGTGCAGACTGGCTGGTCTCCATCATTAGTCTCTGTGTGTTTGCCCACTCTGTTCCTGCACACTAATCCGGCCTCTATTAGCTGTGTCATGATCACTGGAATGAACAATGAGCAAACAGGAGTTCTGGCTTTGGCCACTGAGCCTGAGTATGTGTTCTACTGTGAACCAGTAGGGAATGATTAAATGGACATAAGTGAATGGGTATTTTAGAGACAGAAGTATGTAATTAATGCTGGAGCATATTGCTGTGTAGCGTCAACGTATGATATAAAATCCCAGCCATGTTAGTATTGCAGAAATTTGCCTGAAGTGAACCTATCGTAGGCAACAGAGTATATTTACTGTGAAATATTACCTGAGCTACCGCTGTGCCTA
>NW_015783383.1:0-1324 GCF_001515625.1 Sinocyclocheilus rhinocerous | reverse complement strand
AGCCAATGGCGATTCAATTGCCAAGGTGTTCGTAGAGGGCTGCCGGCAGGAAATTAAAATTCACTCTTCCTAGATGCATGTTATAGATCTTATTGTAAACAATTCATATGCACATTTAATTTTTTCAGACCTCGTAATGTTCAATTAAAATACCATAACTGGATTGTTCATCAAAATGGCATATTTCTCTCTGGCGACGCATTCTGGACTTCTCCAATCATTTAGTCCGCTTAAACCCACCCCTTGCAAGCTCATGTTCATCTGTCTCCACGTTTGAGCGCAACCACCACATCTCAAAATTCAATAAACAACCGACGGATTGAACCAACTCCCCGTCCGTACATTTTTTTTTTGCGACGTACATCACATTACGGAAGAAAAGATATGTCGCTACTGTTTCATTGCGATTTTTTTCAACTTTGATGATTTGCTGAACATGATAACATAGTAGTGAAAGGTCGTTGACACTGAGAGCACTTAAATCGCTGAAGGTCATCGAGTCGCTGTACTGTTGGTTTCCAGTCGGCGGTCCTACTCTAAACTCCTACTGGTAGTTGGCGCACTGCATCGCTGCTCGTCTGCATAAAATGAAGCTCTTCTCAACTTTTCCCATCACCAATGGTCATCAACGCTCATGTTAAATGAATGACTTCCTGTTGCTCTTCCACTGCAGGTCTTTGTCAGTGTGAACACCATTTTATTGGCATTTGCATCTAATGAACAGTTACTTGTGAATTCAACCAATACAACCTTTGTAACGTTAATAAAAATGCAAGCTGTAACAACTGTTAAAGAGGCTTGCCATACTTCGGCTCGTTCACGTAGGTCTTATTAAAGCACAACCGACACAGTTTCGTCGAGTGGATGGACGGTATATACAGTATTGCAGCGTTTAGTTTTCAGGTACAGCCTGAGAGCGGTGCTCTCTCCGTGTGTGTGTCTGCAGAACTCTCGATCACCGAATCAAGAACTCTACAAAGCACCATGTCGACGATATCTTCCGATTATTTAAGCCATCGAGCTCATTTCATAACTCATTTGACCCCTTATTTGAACTGTGCTGGGTTTGCATCTCGGTGCAAAATGTCGATCTGGGCTCTGACAAGACAGACAGCCGAGAGTCCATCTTGCTTTGGGGAAGATGAAGTATAAATCTCACTCCTGTCAAACTCTGCCAAGGCATTTTCAGAGACAGATCCCCCTCCACGAGCTTTCATTACTTAAACTAGGGGTTTTCGGGGCAGACTTTTCAGATGAGACGGTTTTGTGCTCGGGTTTTTCGCTCCGTTTAGTCAGATAGAATAAAAGTAGCTGGCTAGCCTGC
>NW_015783382.1:0-1311 GCF_001515625.1 Sinocyclocheilus rhinocerous | reverse complement strand
TAACCAGTGGACTGATCTCATTGCACAGCATCTGAAATGTTGTTATGGTCATTCATAAATGCCTGAGCAAAGTCTGTCGTCAAAGTATTTCTGTATATTTGCCTCCCAGAACTGTCTTGCACGACTGCGTTCCCAAACAGCAGTATCCACCTCTGAAAGCAATGACTGTGTTTATTATGTTTCGTCTGGTCGTTCTGAGGCGCAAGTAATTTATTATATATGAAAATTATTATATATACCTTTTTTTCACATTTCCGAGTTTCTCAGCAGCGGAAGTCGTCATAGTTGGATAAACTTCTCTCAGAGATTGTCTTACTTGTGAGATGAGAGGGTCTGTATTACTTAATATTTGAGAAAGCATAACTGTCAACTTGGATCACGTGTGCCTTAATAAGCAATCACATTACAGCCTTGACGTCATTGAATTTCAGTTGTGTGACACTCAATCACCGTTTACTGATACCATAGGAAAGAATGAGAAATGCCGTAAGCTGAATCGCACCTGTCGCAAAAAGTCTGGACTGCAGCTTTAAAAAAGGACTGCAGCTTTAAAAAAAGATATTTAAACCTAGCAACCATGTTGCATCTCAGAGCACTGCTGATCATGATAAGCAAGTCATGATTCAAACCTGTAACTTTTCATGACACTCATTGGACATTGGCTTTTAATAAACTAACTTCATCTTTTAGTATTTTCAGTAGACAGTTTCAATGTATTTTCCATACTTTTTTTTCACGCCGAGATTTTAGACAAATGTTATCATGTGAAATGTCCAGGGTCACTTTTGGCTGGAGATGGCTGGTATTCTCTGCAGCTTTGTCCTTGGAGAAAGGGTACAGATGGACATAAAGCAGACTTTAAAACCGCTGACTTGTGCCTGCTTGTTATTGTCATGGTTTATCCTAAAAGCAGTAAAACGATAGGACAGATATGTGTTTGGGGAGTTTCTGAATGTTGCAAGTTCCTTATCTGTGCAATCAATTTTATATTTTATCCACAAGTGGTTTTTATATCAGTTCTCTTGTGTGAACAATAATGACAAATCCAGATATACTGTTCTGCATACCCCATGTTTTGCTCCCCCTGCCTTCCTTTAGGTTTTCGCCTGTAACATTTCTTCATTCATTTGAATAATATATTATATATTAATATTATTCCTGTCGTCATAGTTTGGTAAACTTCTATCAGAGATTGTCTTACTTGTGAGATGAGAGGGTCTGTATCACTTACTAGTGGAGAAAGCATAATGGTCAACTTGGATCACGTGTGCATTAAAGGGGTCATATGATGTTGCTAAAAAGAACATTATT
>NW_015783381.1:0-1323 GCF_001515625.1 Sinocyclocheilus rhinocerous | reverse complement strand
CAGCCAAAGTGCCTAGGAGAGTTTGTATTGGAATAATTAATTACAACTGGGGTTTACTGGAGGATTTTTATACTCTTATGCACAGTAAGGAAAAATAAAGATCAATATCCATCTAAATAAATGTTGAAATATAAATATTATAGTATATATGATTTAAATATAAAAAATTATATCTAAAATATATAATAAATATATTTTTATGACTACTTTGTTATTGTGCTGGACCTTCTTAAAGTATAAAGGGTAGGAGAGACAGATTTTTTGTTTCGTATTGTGACATCCTAGTTAAATGGATTATCGAAAAGAAAAAAATGTAGGGCGGAGTTTTGGTTCTATTCAGTTATTGATTGGATGGAGGCGAATCTGAATGTGAGCTTACAGTCAATTGCAAGAAAGGGGCGGGTTTAGACTAAATGACTGCAGAAGTATGTTTTTCACTGGATTTTAAAAAAATTAAAGGGAAGAATTAAATGCATGGATGATTTGTACATTTACATACATACATTTAGAAAATAAATATAGGGTGCATTTTCATTTCATACGGACTTTAACTGTTTCATCTAAAACTATTTAAGGTTTGTCAGAAACCAAGCATTCTGAGAATGCTAATTAAATGTTACTTCTACATTACATATTTGGGCATAATTCAATTTTCAATCCTCCTATTGCCCATTAGTTGATAGTAATCAAATCACTGCCTGACAGAAATCACTTAAAACTGGCAGAAGATAAAACATGCTAAAATTCTACTGAAACATTCTATTCTCAGAACTACTCCCAGAAGTGCTTAATGAAAAGCTCTAGGCTCTAGGCATTCATAAATGTCTTCTTTACAAGAAAAATCATCAGGCATTTGCTCTGAGTTATTTGTTTGTAAACCCATCCTTCAAAATATGTTTAGAGAGAATGTAATCTTGGCTTGCTTTTTTCCCCCCCCAAAAGAATCTTCCTAAGATAAATAACCAAATAACCCATTAGTTCTCCAACAAGTATTTCCTCTATAAGGACCTGAAACACACAGCACAGTCTTTCCCTGAAGCCTGCCCTCCATCTCCCCCACGGGTCTCTCAGGTAATAGCATTTTAAAGAAGTTCATGTTTCTGCATGTAGATAGATGAAAGCAGGCACTGTTTTTTGAGTATTCGATGTGCTGTGTCAAAAGGTTTGAAGAATGACATCTTAGAATTAGAACAGGGTAATGAAAGGTCAGACATTACCTGAAATCTGGGCCCTCTTGTGAATAATCCCTTATGTTACACATGGTAATTGAATGAAGAAACAAGGCAGACACAGCACTCTTACAATTACCTCATCACCACTCAA
>NW_015783380.1:0-1323 GCF_001515625.1 Sinocyclocheilus rhinocerous | reverse complement strand
TATATACAGTCACTTTCATCAGTTTAATGCGTACTTGCTGAATAAATGTGTTAAAAAAAATAAATAAATAAAAATACTTATTGACCTCAAACTTTTGACCGAAAGTATATAATGAGGTTTCATGTTCCCGGATCCTTTATTAAGACAGATTAACATTTTACATTTGCCCTTTGTGGAATTTCAAGTTTCATTAACGCTGATTACAGGATACGTCATTTCACAATCCCCAGATTAATTTTTTGAAAAATTGCAAAATCTGACGAATTCTGCAAATACAGACACTCCCATCCATTGCGATTGCAAAATCAAGAAATTACTGTATGCTCTTAATAATTTGACTGGAGATTTGAAGTATTCAGCTCTTCCAAAAACACCAAACGCAACAAACGAATGGCATGCCAATGCTAAAGACAAAGTAATATAGTAATCAGATGATAAATGCACTTGTCAAGTAGGTAATCGAAACGAGATCGAACCAAAGCAATTGAAATCATACACTAATAATCATGTTTAGCTATTGCAAAACCGTATTTAGCATTCCAAGCTGTGCGTAAAATGTAAGCGTGTTGTTCAAAATAAAAGGAAATCTACACATGAAACACATCTTACCTTGCTCATAGCTCTTGCATCTCTGGCCAAAAACAGCACATAAATTAAAATACTTGCGCAGATCCACATTTTTCATTAACTAAACCAAGTCCCTTTTTTGCACAGCTGCCACCTTATGATATGATTTGGCGTCTCTGAAAGCACCTGTATCCTTAGCCTGGAATTATGAGTCTAGATCCACTAGAACACAGGTTTACTGCTCCATGATTACAGGTCGGTGCCATGCAGAGTTGTGTATGTTGTGACGCGCAGGTCGAGCTTTGCTCCGCGCAGTTCTTTGGTGGAGACGCGCGCACACCCATCATCACGATCTCCAACACTTTGTGCCAACGCGAGGCGGGGAACCGCTGGCTGCACTTGTGCTACAAAGACAGTTATGTTGTGTTACTTTCCAAGAGCATTAAAAAGTGACCACTGACCAATAATTATATTTATATAAAAAGTTATGTGTAAGCTATTTCGTGGTTAATATTAAATAGCCCACATAATACTAAAACAGGTGTTTCTTTGTTCATGTTATTCCTATTAATAATAATCGTATCGGTATTATTAATGTTGGAAATATTAGTGTATAAAATACTAACAATATGGTTTATATTTTCAGTGACAAATAATGGGCAACCTCAAGCAACCTTCAAGTAAAGTGTTCGCTGTTGTATAGCGCCCTCTGTCAGGTAATATGTTATTAAATAAATTGCAATAATAATAATAATA
>NW_015783379.1:0-1323 GCF_001515625.1 Sinocyclocheilus rhinocerous | reverse complement strand
CTCGTCTATTCCTTTGCTTTATTCCTCTGTCAGGCCTCTGTCAGCTCTTTGTTAGAAAGGGGTAAAGAGAGGGAAGATGATGCGAGAGAGGGGTGAGAGCAGATCTAATTTTGTTGCCATATTCTGCCAAGCGGCCCGGTTGGGGGTGAGGGCACTGGGGGCTGAAAGGCGGGAGCCACAGGAAGTTGCAAGAAGCTAAAGACCTTTGTTGCACATGGCCATGAAGTGTTTATTTAGAAATATATATATATTTATATATTATTTAATGCATTTTTTATTTTGTATATTTATTTAAATGTTCTTTTAGTTTCTTAATTATGCATGGTTGTTTTAAAAATTATTTGTGATCTTTTATTTTAAAAAGTAATTTTATTGTTTAAAAAAAACTACTTACAACTTGACATTAAGAACTACAAAGTAGTTTGTGACCAGTGCTTTTTTTAAATGTTTGTCCTTAAGACAGTGACCATTTAACTTTATTTTTTCAATGTTTATTTTAGGAAAAAAAAAATTTCCATTTGTTTTAATATTTAAATTGTTTTTTTGTTTTTTTTTCAAATTTACTTTGAAAATTTAATTTGAAAGGGCAATTTGGTGTTAAATAAAGTAACTGAAATTTGTCATTAAGAACAATAAAGTAGTTTGTGACAAGTGCCGTTTCTTTTAAATGTTTGTGCTTAAGACAATGTGACCATTTAACTTTATGTATTTTTAAAATATTTAATTCATTTTTTTTTGTGTGTTTAAATGTCCATTTAGTTTCTTTTAAAATATTCATGGTTCTTTTCAACGTTACTTTCTTTTTGATATTTTAATTGTAAAGGGTAGTTTAAATAGTATTTTAAAAAGTAATATAACTTGTTAAGATCAACAACAAAGTTTCAAACTTTCAGCCTGTTTTGTAATGAAACACTGAACCATGATAATAAAAATAAAAGCTTCAGCAGTAATCACAACATGAAGATACTGGCACATGTGTAGTGCTGTTTTGGTGTAATATGTCATGTTTTTCTACAGTGGGAACTATGTAGGTGCATTCGATGCCACTGTGGAGGTCCATAAACAATACAACCAGATGCCCAAAATCCACGACCTCATCTGCGGCCTGGTGGAAAAAGGAGATGCTGAGCTATTACAGAAAGGTGTGTAACGCCCACACACACACACCCACACACGTACAGCACATTAATTACATTTCTGTGTGTCACTTGTTAGTCACAAGTAGTTTGTCTGTGCGTGTTCTGATCTGCTGTCTGTTGAGATGGTCATATGTAGAATGTGTGTGTTCGGTGTTTTCAAGAGTGCCACCCACTAAAGGGCAGG
>NW_015783378.1:0-1323 GCF_001515625.1 Sinocyclocheilus rhinocerous | reverse complement strand
TACTGTATATCAGAATCAAAAATACTCATAGCCATATATCCAAGATAGAAATACTTGGAAGGGAAAATTGCTGTAATGACACCTGCTGGTGTCACATTTATCACTTTACAAGACATTGCTGAATATTTGAAGGAATTGAAAGCAATGGTGCACCTTAATTGTAAATTCTACTGAAGTTTCAAACTAACAGCTAAAGGGTAGCAGATTTCAGATTGTGCAAACATTTGGATTGAGAACAGGGGAGTAATGTTGGGTTATCACATCATTCAGTCAAGGTCAGGTCTCCCGGCTCATGCCAGTCAGTGAGAGCTCTATGTGCCACAGTAAACGGTGACCTGAAATACCTTGGGCTTCAAACTGGGTGGCTGATGTGCATGTCCAAAAAGCCATAGGATTATTTTTGAAAAGCCTAAAATCCAAACCTCTATACTACAGAAATATGGGCTTAAATGATATCAGCTGTAAAGGAGTCATTTCAGAGGCAACATACACTGATAAACTGCACAATAAGACTATGAACGTGAAGATTGTCCTCATTAAAAAAGTAAAGGAACTATCAAGAACCTAAACCAGATATGTGTTTAGCTCCAGCTTTGGTTGAACACACCTGAACCGACTAATCATAATCTTTAGGACTACTTGAAAACTGCAGGCAGGTGTGTTTGGAGCAGGGTTGGACAGCCATGAGCTAAACAAAGAGGTAGTTTTATTTGTAAACTATCGGTCACAGAACATTGCTTACTTCTTGTTGTTATGCTGAGAGGAGTCCCAACTGATGACTGGCTGGTCACTGCCTGTCCAGAGGTTTTCAGTCTTGAGGCACCCGCTTCATCATCTTGTGAACTGGGAATTATAACAGGAGATTTTTCTTTTGATGGTGAAGGGCTTCCAAAGATCTTCTGCACAGAGTCTGACCTAAAGACTAACTTAGGAGGAGGGACCATAGTCTTGGTGCTTTGAGCACCAAGCTTTGCTCCAGATGTCCTAACCATTTTAGGAACAATGGGCTCAAACTGAATATCATCATTCTCCTCGGTTTTGTACATTTCATCATCTTGATCGACTGAGGTGTCGGCCTTGGAGCTGGAATGAAACTCTGTAAAGCGCTGCTTGCCAGCCTCTGCAAAGCCTTTGAAAGCGGGATCATTCTGGCCAAACTGAAAACTACCTTGTGACTTCGTCAAGTCAGCATAACTACAGGTGTTAGGTTTACCAGTAATGAGGGGATTATTATCTTGACTATCAGCGTCTACAGACTGATCTGAGGAACTTGGGGCTGCCTCTTTTTCTTTCTCTTTGTGAAGCTCTGCAATATTTTTGAGG
>NW_015783377.1:0-1308 GCF_001515625.1 Sinocyclocheilus rhinocerous | reverse complement strand
GTTAAAATATCCTTTAAATAAAACATTGACATATTTTGAACAAACAAACAAATAAATAAACAGTAATTACTACATTATTACTACAATAACTACAATATTACAAAATAACTTTAGACTTTTATAAAAGTAAAAACTATCAGTAAAAGTTAAACAGACAGACAAACAAACAAACAAACAGTGATTTAAATAAGTGTTAAATAACACCCAAAGAACTCTAGCTTTAGGGGATAAAAATGCTCTATCGATTTTAATAAAAGGAAATAAATAAATAAATAAATAAAATTTAAATAACTGTTAGAAAGAACTCAGAACTCAGTAAGAGCTCATTTTATATATATATATATATATATATATATAGTAATAATAAATCCATATACTGACTGTAAATGCACTTGCTCACATATAAGTGAGTGTGGTCTGCTCTCCTCTCAAGAGTTCAAAGAGAACACATGTTCTTTCATTCGCCCAAATGCTTAAAAACCAATAGCCTCAAGTAGTTTGCAATCTACTAAAAAGTGCTCGCTCTTTTTTTTTTATCCATGGTGCATTAGTGCTTCATAAATAACCAAAGAATACGCATTCTGCATGAAACACTTCACAAGACAGTCCTTGGCCTGGACCCGAACAATCCCGACATCCATTTGAATTACTCTCTATCCTTATTTGCGTTGCAGTAAACAATCCCAGAGAGAAGCAGCAGCGACGGAGCCAACAAAGTGTAGAGACAGGTTTGGTGCATCAGACAGCGTTTTCTCGCATTAAAAGCGGTTGAAAAGCACAAAAGGAGAAGCCAGGAGCCTTTCAAGCTGGGAAAAGTGCATTTCCATAACAGAACGACGTGAAGACAGGCGCGTAATAGAGGCGCGTTTGCGGCCTGCTGCTGAGTGGATGGGCAGGACGGTTTAATGCGTGAAAGCAGCATACGTTGTGATTACAGCGGCTCCCAACTCCAATTCCAAATCGCTCTCGAGGAGATGACAAGGAAGTCGAGACAGGAAGTTCAAAGGAAATATCCTGTTCGTTTGGCCCTGAGCGCTGAGGTACACGGAAACATGTTTTGGACTCGCGCTCTGGTAATGCGAAGAGTCAAAGCCAAAATATGCAAACACAGAACAGCGTTTAAAGTGTTTTGTTCAGCATCTGCTGCACTGCATGAACACATTTAAAGAGTTTTGAAATAGAGTATGTGATTCACTGGCAGTTCAGGGTGAGATGGATTCAGCGTGTAGCACAGTCTCGTATATGTGTAACGGAGGCCAGCGGTAGGTGCTGTGCAGGTAAAACCTCCCTCCCCTGATCTCAAGAGAC
>NW_015783376.1:0-1323 GCF_001515625.1 Sinocyclocheilus rhinocerous | reverse complement strand
GCTTCATCTCAACTGTTTTAAGGCAGTAATCCTTTTAAATACAGACCTGAATCAGAGCAATAAAACAGCTGTAGAGCAAACAAAACTTCAAGGTGCTCCATATTTGGAAATGTAAGTCGATAATCTATTATGATTAATGTGCTTTTGAAAGTTAATCCTCACATAATTTTTTTTAGTTTTTTTTTTTTTGGTGACTAACTGGATAGTAATTGGTTTAGGTGCAGTTAACTGTTTTTATTGATGTTTTGATTATATGAAATGTGCAAGCAATGACAGAAAGTGCTGCTTAGACACTCATTCTTTAAATGAAATCTGCAATTCATACAGCTGCTCAAGGCTCCCCTTACAAAATTTATCATGCAACTAAATTTCCGCTGAACTGTCCCATACTAGCAAGATTATTGTTATTATTGTGAGTTTCATAATAAATTCATATTCTGATCTTTTTTTAAACACAGTAAGAAGGTTACAAAACCTAATGAGCTGTCTTGCTGTATAATGCCTACATAGGCAGCTACCTTTTAGGCCAGTATCTTAATGAAAACAGGACTCATAAGTGACTGATTTTTATCACTCTATGGCAGAAACTATAACTATAATATCACTCGTGACTCAAGACTTAATGGTTTTCAAAAGTGTTTAGTTCTAGCATGGAGGCTATGCTAATGGTATAATATTCTAAGCATGAAAACACACAAATATTGAGTAAAATATTTAATGAGCTTCATCTTTTTATTACCAATTTTCAGTTTTGCATTAAGCAAAATTACATTTATAGTGAATATTTCTTCTGCATTATCCACCATTGAATGGACTTCACTGAGATTATTGCAATGTGTCATACAATTACCTTCTCTGTGAAAGATACTAATTTTTGGGTTGAGCTTGAGGGACATGCTAATAGCGTGTTGAAAGCTTGCATGCACATTCATGATCCTAAATAAGAAAATGTCACAAGATTTTAAGAAGAAATAAATGGTTTGACCAGTGTTTAAAGCAGTTTAAAAAGTGACTATAGTATTTCAGCGGGAAACTATAGCCACTTATAGAACTGTGATTATTAGAGACCAAGCACCGAAGGAACGTAAACACCTATTGTATCTTTTTTCTTCTTCTTCATCTTCCGCTGTTGAGTCTATTTCAGTCCATAGAACCGTTTGCGGGAAAGTAATGAAATTTGGCACACAGATAGAGGACAGTCTGAACATTAACCATAACAAGTTTGGAATCTCTAACTCAAACCCTCTAGCGCCACCAACAGCTCAAATTTGCTATCATGTTTATGCTAATAACTTTTGAACTGTAAAGTTCAGAAGCAAGATT
>NW_015783375.1:0-1323 GCF_001515625.1 Sinocyclocheilus rhinocerous | reverse complement strand
GAATTAAAATAGAATAGAAAGTGTTAGAGTTAGAGGGTCAAATAACGGTATGATATAAAAATATATAAATATGTTTACATATATTACATACATATATTTAGTCATTTTATTTATATGAATTGAACCTAATTTGAATTGTTTAATAAAACTAATTGTTTTCATTTTCAATTCTTTTTCAGTTCTTTTCAGTTCTTACATGAATCTCATTTTAAGGCATTTTACATACAAATTGCCGGTAAAATATAGACTATGCTAATTTTTAAAGAGCTTAATTTAATTTAAGTTTGGTCTTTTTTTTTTAATTCCACACACAGATGTCCATATTACCAGACAGATCTGTAAACACAGAGTCAGGGGAGCGGCCCGCCCCCTTTTAACCATTCATTTAACTCTCTGTCTGTCAGTCATATTGCTCGTTTAAAATGTCTTTAAAAGGCGGTGTTTTAAATAGGTCGTGCGATTGAAGGGATGGCAAGTCGCTGAAATCGCTTTTAAAGTTTCAATAAAAACTAAACCCGACCAGTTGTTTTCAAGAAACCAATTCCATCATCAACGCTTCAATGCATCCCGGAAGAAAGAAGGCTTCTCCTACTCCGATTGGCCGAGGGTAAGTTTCTATTGCTCTGATTGGTCAGAAGAGAGTCTCTTTGCTCTGATTGGTGAAAAGCGTGCGCATGCAAGATCATGCGCTGTTGTCGTATGTCGTACAGTAACCGACACAGCAAGCGAATATGAATGCAAATTCTGCCGAAGCGAACTTGATCAAAATTATTGGATAATTTGCGTTTTGATTCCTTTTTTATTTTTAGTATTAAAATCGCCAAGAGTTGAGGAGAACTGCAATAAAAGCTCCCGCATCCATTTAGCCTGAATGCACGTGCGTCCATTGAAGGAGTTTCGTTTCTTATAAACAAACATGAATCAGTATTTGTTTCTTCTTTTTTCTTTTGTGCATGTATTGGCGGATCCGGATTTTGCTAAACTTGATGGTACCCCGCCTTCTAAAATAGGTAGGCCAAATGTTCATGATATTATTCTGCAATAAAAGGCATTGTAAAGAAAAGAGCCCATAATACAGTCTGATGTTGTGTTTGCAGCTGTTGTGGGAGCTGGAATCGGAGGAACCGCTACAGCTCACTTCCTTAGGCAACATTTCGGGCCGGAAGTGAGAATTGATGTATTTGAGAAAGGGTCAGTCGGTGGTCGTCTGGCTACAGTCACTGTGAACCACCAAGACTACGAATCGGGTGGATCCATCATTCATTCCCTCAACCTGCACATGCAAGACTTTGTCCAGCAACTGGGTTAGTTGCATGCATTCAT
>NW_015783374.1:0-1323 GCF_001515625.1 Sinocyclocheilus rhinocerous | reverse complement strand
TTTGGTATGAGTGCATCAGATGTTAATAATGCCAAAGACCCAGCTTCCCAGAATCCTCCACAGCAGGAGTCCCCTTGTTCCGGTCAACCTAATGCACAGCAAAGTAACAGACAAAACTTGCGAAGACAAAACCAAGTTCCACCTCAGCAGGCACCTCAAAGTGGACCAAGTGGAATGTTCTCTGCGTTGCTTACTAAGATCGCAGATACCACCACTGCACAACTCTAGTCACAAACCACACAGCAAACCAGTAGATCTGGTCCAAATGAAAGTGCCCCCCAGCAATCTTCTAGCCAACAGGGTGGATTCTTTTCTGGGCTTTTTTCAGCCAACCAGACACCAGCACAATCACAACAAGGATCTCCTGGATCCAGTCATCAGCAGCAGGGAAGCAGGCAGCCTTTACAAAGACAAAATCAGATTCCCTCTCATATATCATCAACCCCTGAGCCACCACATGGAGGTCTGCTTTCAGGCCTTTTCAACAAGCTTGCATCAGTAGATACTCCATCGAAGTCTGTTTCTGGAGTTCAGCATAACCAACAAACAAGTAGGCCTTATGCATCAGGACAGAGTCAAATGTCTATCCAGCAGCCACCCACTTTAAGCCAATCGGGTGGACTTCTTTCCGGCCTTTTGAAGATGGGTTCAGAAGCTGCAGCTCCAAAATCACCTTCTGTAGGACAGCAGCCACATCCTGCCCCTTGAAGCCAGATGCAAGGTCCACAACGTCAAGGTCAGACTGTGTCAAAAGGAGCAACACAACAGCAAAGTCAGTCTGGTGGTCTGTTTTCTAGCATTTTCAAAATGGCCACCTTGGATGAATCTGTGCAACAACTTGCCCAGTCAAGCAATCAGCCAGCAAATATATCTGTTCAAAGTGCCAACAATCAGCAAAATGAGTCTAGTGGCATCATATCTGGATTTTTGAGCAAACTTACTACAACAGCTGAAGAACCAATAGCAACGAGTGAAGCTTCCCCTAGTCAGAAACCAAAACAGCAGAAACAAGACCGTTCTGGAATTAAACCTAGTCAAGGTCGCCCACAGATTCAGAGAGCCAAACCAGTTGAACTTATGTCCTCTGAAGATGGAGGTGCAGAAAAAGATCAAAAAGTTTCAGCAAAAAAAGTTTTCTTGTCTGGATTATTTAGCAATGCCTCAGAGGAAGACACTTCATCTAAACTTCCTTCTCAAATCAAAGAACCACCCAAAAATAGTTGTAATAGTGGTGCAGGTATTTTTTCTGGAATTTTTAAACCTGGAGCTAATGAAAATGACACTTCAACAAAAAGTAAGGACCCAGAGAAGGGCTTCCTTGAT
>NW_015783373.1:0-1323 GCF_001515625.1 Sinocyclocheilus rhinocerous | reverse complement strand
ATTCTGGACTTGGTAGTGATCTAAATACTGTCACATTCTTTACTATAAATAAACCAAGATGAAAACAAACACTTGATGAGCATGTCTGCACGTTGCATAGTGTATTTGTACCATGTTCCAGTTTTATTTATTCCGATGTTCTGTTTCTGTATTAAATCTATTCAATAGCTGGCACTCTAATAGTATGATTAATATCAAATGGACAGTCATTTCCATATTTCTACGTAAAATGTGTAGAGCTCTGTTTGCCTTTAGCTATGAAATACCCTTTTCCCCCTATTTTATCATTATCTGTGAATCAGAGATAATTGGCACTTGAAATGCAGGGGTCACTAAAGAACATTCTTAATTTGAGAGGGGAAGAATAAAATGATCTTGATGAAGAAAGCAAAGTATGCTCCTATTCATAGATTTCAGAAAGAACACACATTAGCTGAGAACACAATAAAAATCGCATCGCTGCGGCTCTATGGCGCGTCTGTTAGGTCTTGCGTGAGAGAAACCACACTTTCATTGGTTCTTTTTTTCCTTTCATGGTTACAGGTCCTCTGTACTCCAAATGAAACTGCGGATCGGCGTTTTCCACTGACTGCAAACACCTGAAACAAAACAACACAATAACAACATTCAATTTATTCACACAAAAACCTTTGTTTATATTATATTGTATTATATTATAATTAATCTCACAAATTCAATTCAGTTCAGTTCTATTCTAGTCTATTCTATTATTAAAAGTGATGTTGGTTGTCATATTTTGAATGATTGTTTATTTCTGATTTTATATCCTGTCCAGGGGATACAGAAGTAAAAAAACAACAACCTTTGGCTAATTTAATAGTTGACTTTTTGTTTTGTTTTCATAGTGTTTATATTTTATGAACTAGTCAGTGTACAATTAATATACTTTTTAGAAGGTTATTAAAATCACTGTAAAAAGTAGTACCCTGTAACAGTGCATAGCTATTTTTACCTATGAAAAATATATATATATGTGCAATGTTCCAGGGTACTGCTTTTTACAGTGTTTTTAATAACCTTCTAAAAGTATATTTATTGTACACGGACTATTTCATAAAATATAAACACCGTGAAAACAATCAAAATTGGTGTAGAAACAATTTGCACTCATAAATTCTTAGGGCCAGATTTACTAAACAGGGCAACTTATCGTTAGAGCGCAATTCCAAAAAAGCGCCGATGGGAGGGGAAAATTATCCGGGTGATTTACTGACAATGCGCACATTAAACAACATAGACGCAGCCAGAACATTTCCATAATGACCAGTGAAATCTACCAAGAGCAGCGCAAATTACCGCCTG
>NW_015783372.1:0-1323 GCF_001515625.1 Sinocyclocheilus rhinocerous | reverse complement strand
ATGAGATGATACAACATATTATAAGGTTTTTTATAATACATTATGGATTCATTATAATGCCTTAAAAAAATACCCTTATAATGTATTATAAATACGGGCTTCAGAAAGTGTTACCAAACAAGGTAATATGTTGTGGCAGGCTCATGTGTAATACAACATTTGAAACTTTATTTGAAATGTGTATTGTATAATGCAGAGCAAATTTACAAGCACACCACAAACGATATAAAGCTTGCATTAAAAGAACAGAAAATGAATGTTGATTAGGAATGTACTAATAGCAGTTACTAAAGTAAATGGGGCCTTAATAATTGTGTTACTTCTCTTTAATTAATACAGTGCAGCTGTCATGCACTCAAACAGGCATACTGCCCAAGGTTTAGTACTATTACATGTGCATCAGTGAGCCCATTCATAGATATCTATGGGCTCAGTACTGAAAGCAATAAAAGATAAAGTGTAGTCGCCACTGCATTCAAACTGAGTGAGTAACTGCATACTTAATGAGTTTAAACAGTCAGAAATCACTGCTCTGCATGTTCAAAAAAGTGGTAGTCGAGGTGCTCATGTTCATCACAAACAGGCAAAAGGATAATGACAGTCACTGTAACTGGTTCATAGGGAATTGGGTTCATCAAAAATTGCTGTTTTGTAGTATGAAAGCTAAAATATAGGGATCACATAAAGGCTTGTTCAGTGGTAAGTGTAAAATCTGAGTGTATTTTCAGTTTGTAAATCAAAGGACCTCTACCCTGCAATCAACCCCCAATCCAGTTTAACAACTTAACCTGAATCATAAGTGTATTGGTCTAATAAATCAAAAGATTTTTACCTTACCATCAACACCCAATCACCTACCCATTTTGACCTTGTCCAGCCCCAGATTAAATCTTTCTGGGACCACATGAATCAAAATACCTCTCAACGCTGGGCATCAACAGTATGCTGGTTTAAATATTGCCTGTTTGGTACACATATTTCAAGGTACCTTGGAAGGGGTATTTAACTCAAATAAACTAACCACTGGGGTACCTCAGGTTTCAGTGCTGGTGTGAACAGGCCTTTAGGGTAACAACAGAGAGAACAATGTGTAATTTCATGTACAGCAGACCCCAAACAAATAGAGGGGCAGCTTCACCTCCCCCAGCTGACTCGACAGAATGCACCACATGCTTCCCTTCCCCCTTTCTCCCCCACAATCAAATCAGCTAAACCAAATGGGTTTAGGTGGCTGACCAAACTGGACTACCAGTCATTAGGGGCTTATCTGAGGTTGACCCAGCAACTAACTGGCTACCACTTAAAAAAAAAAAAAAAAAAAAA
>NW_015783371.1:0-1321 GCF_001515625.1 Sinocyclocheilus rhinocerous | reverse complement strand
AAATGTTTAAGAAGTATGTAGAACTGGGAATATTCTGCTGTTTGTCATTTTATTTTGTATGTTTTTCTTTTTGTCTTCATTGCACTGTAAATGTGAAGCAGTCAAGCATCCGTCCTGAATTATGTCTGGGAAATTTTGTATTATTGTAAGCTACAATATATAATATGCATTCTTCTACAATATCTTTAATGTGCATAATAATTTGCTTAGGTTTCCCCCAGCATGTCATAGCCTCCATGTCTGATCAGGATGCCAAACCCTCGTTCAGCATGTCGTGAGTACAGTTTAAATCTGATGTTCTTGCGCTCACCAACGCTGCATTTAATCAAAAATACAGCAAAAATGTAATTATGAAATATTATAACAATTTAAAATAACTGTTTTCATATAATGTAATACAATATAATGGCAAAGCTGAATTTTCAACAGCCTTTATGTCACATGACCCTTCAGAAATCATTCTAATATTCTGATTTGGTGCTCAAGAAAGAATTCTTATGGTTATCAACGTTAAAAACTGTTGTTCTGCTTTATATTTCTGTGGAAACCATGATATGTTTTTTTTCAGAATTTTATTGTTGAATAGAATTTAAAAAAAAAGAAAAAAAAAACATTAATTTGAAATAGAAATGTTTTGTAACCTCAAATATCTTTACTGTCGCTTTTGAACAATTTAATGCATCCTTACTGAATTAAAGTATTCATTAAAAAAAAAAAATCTTACTGACCCCAAACTTTTGAATGGTATCTTTAATGTATAGTTATATTATTTATAATTTGAAATAATATTCATTATAGTTCATTTTCTAATATATTTTAGGCACCTGGACAGCGCTGGTGAACCAGAACTCACTCTTGGCGGCTACTACTGCCCACAGTGCAGAGCCAAATACACTGAGCTGCCAGTGGAGTGTAAAGTGTGTGGTATGTTCTCAGCATGTCCCTGTTCTTCAATCTGTACACTCATTTTCCGAGAGCATCGATGTGTTCAGTTCTCACAGTCTGCGTCTTCTCTCTGCTACAGGTCTGACTTTAGTTTCCGCTCCTCACTTGGCCCGTTCCTTCCATCACCTCTTCCCCCTTGAGGCCTTCCAGGAGACCCCACTGGAGTCGTATGAGGGCGAGAGGTGAGCTCCACACTCACTCTGTGAAAACCCCTCTGTCTCATTACAGCCTATTTCATAGCATTAATCTGTCTTTTCAGGTTCTGTGAAGCTTGCCAAGGAGAGTTGAAAGACAAAAGTGTAGGTTGTCCAATTTAAATTTTTTTGCATGGGAACATTAAAGGAACACTCCACTATTTTTGAAAATAGGCTCATTT
>NW_015783370.1:0-1323 GCF_001515625.1 Sinocyclocheilus rhinocerous | reverse complement strand
TCACCTCAGCCTTGTGTTCTTCCACCTCCCCATCTCTCTCTCTGGGGCGAGAGTGTTTGCGGTGTGTAAACGGCCAGTGTTTGTCGACACCTCACTGCCGCCCATGTTAAAGCAATAAATACCTGCCACCTACACAGCCCCTGCAACATACGCAAGATCACTCGCTGAGTTGAGCGCCCTGTACACATCAGTCAGTCTAAATCCAGAGTAACAGCTCAAGTATGACCAGATCCAGAGACTTCACCACACTGGGAATATATCCAGCTTATTTCCCCCCTCTTACACTACGTTCCGAAATTCAGCTGTCTGAAGACTTTGCTCTGTCCTGACGCTCGGGGTAGACAGAGAAGAGCAAAAAGAATTTGTGATTTGTGTTATGAGCAAAAATATATCGGAGGTTCTCTTCCCAGTTTGTAGTGTTGGACCAGACTGTAACAGACTTTGTGATATTATTGTATTACACAGTTCAATAAATATTAAATTAATGTTCTGGATTAAACACACCTTATAGTGAAACATTATTCGCGACCCATTTTTTATCCTTAATGTGATGCCATTCTCAGAATATTCGATGAGAAAAAAATGTAGGCCGGGATTTGGTTAGATTGTGAGGGGACGCTCCATATCATAGCAGAGACAGACCTGGATGTGAGTTTGCAAAAATGCCTGTTTGGCTATTGGTTAACCATTTTACAGAATTGGTCTGAATTTTTTGTTTACAAATCAGCCAATGATCTGATTGCAGCAGTTTTATTTTAGTAATATTTATATACTATAACATTTATTCATATTTTGAGTAAGCTTTTATGTTTATATAATTTATTTTCATTGTGTTTTTAGCGTCATTTTTAAGATTTTTTTTAACTTGATTTTGTCATTTTTATTAGTTCTTGCTTTTAAACATTTTTATTTGTATTTAGCTTTAGTTTTATTTGTTTTAGTCATTTTAGTACTTCGTCTTAAATTTATTTTATCTCAGTTAAATTCCAATGCAACATTTCAATTTGTTGCTTACATTTACGTTTTTAAGCTATATATTTCAGCTTTATTTCAATGAATGACAAACATTTTTTTTAACAGTTTTTGTTTTAGTTAACAATAACAACACTGTGTTGCTGTGGTTAAAGAAATGGTTGACCCAAAAATGAAAATTTCCTGAAAATGTACTCACCTTCAGGCCATCCAATATGTAGATGAGTTTTTTCTTTTGTTTTTCTTTTGTTTTGTTTTTGAAGAAATGTAGCATTACATCACTTCTCACCAGTGGATCCTCTGCACTGAATGGGTGCCGTCAGAATGAGTCCAAACAGCTGATAAAAACGT
>NW_015783369.1:0-1323 GCF_001515625.1 Sinocyclocheilus rhinocerous | reverse complement strand
GATTAAAAATGACAGTAAAGACATTTTTAACTGACTTTTTTTTTTTAGAAAAGTTGTAATACTATTTTACAGTATTACTGTTCTTACTGTATTTGATTTGAATAATTGCATTTGAATAATTTAAATATTATTTAGAATTAAAATATGAATGAATGTTATGACACATATGAACCCAAAGCATTCTTTTAACATGAAACATCCATTTCCTGTTAATTTCCTTCTGAGAAATATTTTATAGTTATTTGAGTAAACCCTCTGATATCTCTCTTTGGTATGATGAAAAAAAGTTTTGGAAAGTGGTAACTTGAACCACATGTAGAGAACGCTGAAAGAGAGAAGTTCCTCTCAGTTGACTCTTGATTTTCCATTGCCCTTCTTTTAATGAGGTGCAAACGCTCACGCTCATGCACAGCACTGACTCAGAGGTTTTTGCTGACAGAAGTGCATATATGCACACATGCCTGCACTGACAATAACAAACACTATTGTGTACATGTGTCGGTACAGGAGATCTGCAGTCAGGGAAAAGGATCGGTGGTGTCATGGGGGTGTGGCAAACACGTTAGATCTCATCCTCCTGTCAGACGGAGTGGCTGCAAATTGGGTGACAGCGTTTAGGTGGGTGGGGGTTGGAGTGATAGTGGTGGAGTGGAGGGGGCTGTTCTCTATGCAGATGTCCATTGAATGCAACTCCAAGACCAAAGGAAATCAGAAATTCAAGGAATGATAGTGGGGGAAGGATGGGAGGGTGGAACGGTGCAGTGGCCTGTAGATGAACCCAACGGGGACTTCGCTCAGCAGGGTCATCTCAAGTTCAGGTCTTTCCCTGGCTGACGGGAAGAACGATGCATGTCGGAAGAGGCTCCTTGTGAAGGCCATGAGACCTGGAAAGGGAGACCCCCAGGGCCCTGTAAACATCTTATCTTATAACTTCTGGATAGAGAATGCTGGGAAAGCTACTTAAGAATTAATTCACAACCCTTGGATGAAAGTTGTGCCATATTTAACCTTTTCAAGAGCTGTATTTTCCATAGCATGGCATTTGTAGTACAATATCCTGTCTTGTTTGGATAGCGGTGCACAATATGTATTGGTTTTAGGCTGATATTATTATATATTTTTTTTTATTGCGCATGCTCATTTACCCTTTTTTACATTATTATATTATCCATCATTACATTCTCAAAAAAGTTTATCACCAAGAACCCCAATGACTTAATAAAAATCCAAATGTAATCTTTAGCAAATCTCTAAATTATTTTTTAATTCTGTACATTATGTTGTGATGCTTGAATTCACTAGTGGCATTTAAATTGATTTATT
>NW_015783368.1:0-1323 GCF_001515625.1 Sinocyclocheilus rhinocerous | reverse complement strand
ATGCTTTTCTCTCCTCTGCTATCTCACAAGACAGGAATTCAGATACAGAGTCCAATTAACTCTCAATTTGAGTTTCGTTTGACTAAAAGAGAAACGTGAGAAAGTGAAGTGAATGGCATGTATTCTAGTGCACTTCAGTAACAATTGGTAATGTTGTGCCGCCACTCATTACCATGGTGACAGCCAGGTCGAGTTTAGGGGACATGACATCATCGCTTTGATGTCTGTTAGTGTCAATGTCACTGTCACTCAAAAGAAACAGCGGCTCTCCTCTATATCTCTCTTCTGTCCTTTCTTTGTTTTCTTCTGTGCAACACTGAAAGCTTAAGTTGACTCCTCTTTTAATTTCATTCAGTCACGTTCTCATTCAAAAGAAAACCGTGAAGAAAATCAACCCTAATGTGTCGAGTGAATGTGAGTCTTCTTTTTTTTTTTTTTTAAACAAAGACAGATTTAAAAAAGAAGTGTTATGCAATCAGTTGCACTTGAGAGCTCAAACAGAAAACTAATTTGAATTTGAAAGGATGAGGCGCTAAATTATCACAGAAATTCTTTGTGCAGTACATTTATTTCCAGTTCATTTGTCTCCTCAAACTAGACAGTATTAACATTCTGTTTAGATGTCTGTAAATGTGTTCTTTGCGCCACGTCTCAAGCTTTGATATAATATTCCCATATTGCTTAAAGTGAACTAAAGTTATCCCTAATTTGTGTAGATTAATATAGAGTGCTCCGTTCTTCTCAGCCATGATATATTTCTAGTTTTTTTTTTTTACATGAAATGCTTGATATGTTATACTGTACATAAAATTAAATCTGAGAACCTGCTGATTCTGATGAAACCAGATATGTAATTTAACATCCATTAACATGACTGCAAATTATTATTTTGTCTGATTACATTGTCTGATGAAGAGTCACATGGCTCAACACATTACTGTTGGTCAGAAAATGCTATTAAAAAAATTCTGCTATTAGAGCTATAAATGTGTGCCAACATTTCTTTCTTGCAAATTATTATTATTTGCAATCATTATAAATATTATAAACCCGTTGTGACATTTTACTTCATACTTTAAAGTTGACTTCAGGAGAGTTATGCTCTTGTATGCTCATTTCTCATTGGTTACACCGATGATTCCCAGAACAATTCCCAGTCTCTTCTACATAAATACAATTTAGAAAATGGCACAAGTATCACATAACATGAGGCAGTCAAACTAAATGTCAGCAATCTCTTGGGACTCAGCAAAAAGTGAAAAATGGCTTTTCCAGCCTTAGATAGCTATATTTTTCTATATATTTTAAGATTAATTTCTATTT
>NW_015783367.1:0-1323 GCF_001515625.1 Sinocyclocheilus rhinocerous | reverse complement strand
GATACCGATACCAGTATCGGTATCGGTGCATCCCTAATAAAAATGTTAGGAAACCCTAAAGGGAAAAAAAGAGTATGTTTCATATCATATTAGCGTTTTGGCTTTATTCGAGTGTGACTGGTGGATTAGAAAACACGCAGAGCGTGGTTGGACCACGATTCATAATGACAAGCAATAACAACACTCTGCCGTACGCTGCGGCAACAATATCACATGACGATCTTAACTAGGTAGTTTACACCAATACCCTCTACCGCCTATAAGACCAACCTCATATCCTTTCTGAACGGTTCCTCATTAAAAATAATAGCCAAAAGACAAGTCAACTCTTTACAATTCAAATGCTGCATGTCTTCTTTAATCACTCTGAGAGAAAAGGTACAAAATCTGTCACTGGGGCGGTATCCTTTCAAAAGTCACTAATATGTACCATTTAGGTACTAACATGTATAATTTAGGCACTAATATGTACCTTCAATGTACTAATATGCACTCTCTAGCGGTAAATAAGGTACAAAAGTATACATTTCGAAAGGGTACTGTCCCAGTGACAGCTTTTGCACCTTTTTTTCCTGAGAGCACAAGCCAGAGAATAGAAATTATTCAGGTTAGTTTGATACTATTTGGGAGGTTTTAGTTGTGTGTCCACTACTGGAAAGTGAACAGGATAGAGTGAGGAATTCAGGATTTCAGAAAGAAGGATGCATTGAAAACAAACATACAGAGGTGAGCTGCTCACTGCTGAAATGGAAAGAGAAAGAGAAAGTAGAGTCCACCTATAGACGGACAGAGAAACAGCACATGAAGTTCTTCAGAAGAGACATCATGCATGAGCGATAGAGAGAGGTGTATCTATCTACAGTTTGAAAGGGACAGGCCCTCTCCCTCTTTGTCACTCACGGATACAAACACACACAAATGCTCTCTCTCTCTGTCACCTACCGACAGAAAACCTCCTAATCTCTCTGTCATCTCCCACCTTGCGACAGCATCATCTGTTCAGAAGTTTGATTAACTGTGAGACAGAGCTGTCAACCATACTGAGAGATTTTGACGTATATCTTCACCAGAGAAAGACAGCAGTTCACACATGCTGTGAAGATGATGCGAGGTAGGCATTTGTGTTTTTTTGTTTGACCTAGTAAGTATGTATTTTTACTCATGTTTGTGTGGGTGTGTGACAAATGTTTGTGTATCTCATGTCTTTGTAAGTAATGATTTTCATTTTGGTCAGTGCAACTTATATCGCAAAAGGACAAGTTGCGAAACACTTTTGTGTCCATTTTGTTCTTCCGTTTCGCTCATCAAACTCTAGTTCAGGAC
>NW_015783366.1:0-1323 GCF_001515625.1 Sinocyclocheilus rhinocerous | reverse complement strand
TTATTATTATTATTATTATTTATATCATGTATAATTTCAATACATAGTATTTTATTTGGTATATCATTAAACAAAAAGACTGCTGAGAAATGTAACGCTAAAATATTTTTTAATGAAACCAGTTAATTAATTTCCTCATTTATTTGTGACGTACTGACACAAAGTTCAAATGATTTTTAACGGTCGCTTTGTCGTGTGCAGTGTAGACAGACTTTAGCTGTTGTGACGCAACGCCGATGGGTTGCTAGGCGGTTTCTTCATTTTAAAACAATATTAAGGTTATACTGAGATATTTTTATATTATATTGGGATTAAAAACTGATAATAATCTATCATCCATCTCAACCTCAGTATAACGGTTACTGAAGTTCACCTTCCGTCAGGATCACAGATGAAACCCAAACAACTGCAAGCTGCTTTACATTCAAGCCGACCCATGCGATCGCTATTGAACGGCCCATCAGATTCCAGCGTCCCGTCTGATTGTAATCACACACACATCTCTCGCTGTAATCCATCTCAGCCAGAAGAAGTGGATTAGCTCACGTATGACGGTCCTGGAAGGACGCCACGTGCTAATCGCAGCTCTGCCACTAGATTTCAGTGCTGCACGGAAAGAAATTAGCGCTCGATATGAGTTTTTCAGTATCTGGCCAAAAGAAAACATCTTAAAGGCTATAATCACGCTGCCTACCTTCAGCCTGCGCACCGGGAACAGACTTATGATGTCTTAAAATGCAGCCTACGTAGGCAGCGACTCAATTTAAACACCTCAGTTTTCAGCATCTTTCTCTAGAAAAGTGGGACACTGACATTATAAAGCTGACGATTGTTCTTAAGTGCACGAATTTCATGATATCAAAGAGAAAATACGAAGCAGTACATTCATTGTTCTTTAGACATACCATAACAACTCTGTATTAAAGGGATAGTTCGCCCAAATATGAACATTTGCTGTTCATTTACTCTCCCTCAGGCCATCCAAGATAACTTTTTTCTTCAGTAGAACAGTAAAGAAATTTTTTTGCTGAAATCGTGCTCCTTTGTGATTTATAAAATATAAGTCAAAGGCAACCGGCACTTTGAAAGTCAAAAAGAAAAAACAAATACAGGCATCACAAAATTAATCCCTGTGGCTCCTGATGATATATTGAGATCTTATGAAGCGATAACGATCAGTCTGTGCAATAAACTGAACATTATTTACAAAATTAGTATTGCCTCTGGTTCAGTTTGTGAACGAATCATTCTTTTGAACCAGTTTTCTTTAGTGAACTGAATGAACCGGTTCATCAAATCAGACTGAATCATCTGAATCAGTTC
>NW_015783365.1:0-1322 GCF_001515625.1 Sinocyclocheilus rhinocerous | reverse complement strand
GTTGAGTTAAATAAAACTACCCAGAAGGTTGGGTTAAACATTTAAGTCGCTGGGATTGTCCATATTTCACCCAGCGCTGGGTTGTATTTAACACACCATTTTTTACATTGATTGTACATTGTACATTGATTTTGAATGGTTAATAAAGTTTATATTATAAATCTGTTAGTAAAATAAAATAAAATAAAAATGGAAAAAATCTAGATAAAAAGTTTTAACAACACTAAAAAACATGAAGGAACTGAGTAGTAAACAGATTAAGAATGTTAAATAGATCTCGTCTATACATAGCATGTGGTTTAGTAATTAGTAATGGTGAATTTTTTGAGTATCTTTTTGAAGTTTGCTCATCCAGTTAGAGGAGATAATATCTCTTTCAAAAAGGGCATTTGTCACAAAAAAACTTAATGGTCAGGTTTTTTGTCATATATGACACTATTCGTAAAAAAGCACTTTATGAACTTTATGATTATTTTATCACTGATAATGTAAAAGCTGTGTTGATGCCTGCTATTTTTTGGGGGTCAACTGCAGAAACATACAGAATACATTACATACGCCATATTATACTTAATACGTTTAATTGTTATTGTGCAGTATGTATATACAGTTTGCGTGTGAACGTATGTAAAGAGAGGGCACTTCTGATGTTTTGGTATGAATCATGGGTTTCTCACTCTGAGTGAGTGCTTGTCAGTGTTTTTGCTGAGCTGTGCATCACCTTCAAGTCTTGCGTGTATGGTTTGCATGGGAACTAGTTTGTCCTCACCCACACTTACTTTCACTGTCAGAGTATTTGTGCATATGTGTATATGATTATGTGTGTATATGTCCCTTATCCACTATAGAAAACATAAGCACCTACGATTCTGTCCGTCACGTAAGCTGATTGTAATGTGTGTTGTGTATGTGGTGTGCATAGTGGAAATGTTAACGTAGTTTCATAAAGATCCAGCGAAATCTCTTTGCAAGCAGATTTTTCTTACCTGTCCTGATGTATTTCCTCTTGAAACATAAAGTTTGATTAGTAATATTGTAGGCTATGTATTTATGTATGTATGTATTTATTTATTTATTTTTCGTTTTAGTATGTACTTATTTATTTATTTATTTATTTTTCGTTTTACCTACAGATATTTATATAGCCAATTGGCTTTCATTTACCTCACAGGCACAAACCATAACTTGTTAATTGCAATGACATTAGGTGGAGGGACAATCTCATTCTAGAAAACTTTTGATTAGACCAAAATTTTAGTGCAGAATCAGTCATCAATATTTTTTTGATTCCGTGCTCACTAAAGGTTATATCTGCAAAAGAT